>NW_022589831.1:142371-187214 GCF_004348235.1 Phoca vitulina
TATACACACCACATTTTTTTATCCATTCATCTGTTTATGGACATCTTGGCTCTTTCCACAGTTTGGGTATTGTGGACATGGCTGCTATAAACATCGGGGTGCACATACCCCTTCAGAGCAAACATTTGTATCTTTGGGGTAAATACCCAGTAGTGCAGTTGCTGGGTCGTATGGTAGCTCTATTTTCAACTTTTTGAGGAACCTCCACACTGTTTTCCAGAGTGGCTGCACCAGCTTGCATTCCCACCAACAGTGTAGGAGGGTTCCCCTTTCTCCGCATCCCCGCCAACATCTGTCATTTCCTGACTTGTCAATTTTAGCCATTCTGACTGGTTGAGGTGGTATCTCATTGAGGTTTTGATTTGGATTTCCCTGATGTCGAGCGATGTTGAGCACTTTTTCATGTGTCTGTTGGCCATTTGGATGTCTTCTTTGGAAAAATGTCTGTTCATGTCTTCTGCCCATTTCTTGATTGGATCATTTGTTCTTTGGGTGTTGAGTTTCATAAGTTCTTTATAGATTTTGGATACGCCCTTTATCTGATAGGTCATTTGCAAGTATCTTCTCCCATTCTGTCGGTTGTCTTTTGGTTTTGTTGACTGTTTCTTTTGCTGTGCAAAAGCTTTTTATCTTGATGAAGTCCCAATAGTTCATTTTTGCCCTTGCTTCCCTTGCCTTTGGCGATGTTTCTAGGAAGAAGTTGCTGCGGCTGAGGTCGAAGAGGTTGCTGCCTGTGTTCTCCTTTAGGATGTTGATGGACTCCTGCCTCACATTGAGGTCTTTCAACCATTTTGAGTCTATTTTTGTGTGTGGTGTAGGGAAATGGTCCAGTTTCATTCTTCTGCATGTGGCTGTCCAATTTTCCCAACACCATTTGTTGAAGAGACTGTCTTTTTTCCATTGGACATTCTCTCCTGCTTTGTCAAAGATCAGTTGACCATAGAGTTGAGGGTCCATTTCTGGGCTCTCTATTCTGTTCCATTGATCTATGTGCCTGTTTTTGTGCCAGTACCATACTGTCTTGATGATGACAGCTTTGTAATAGAGCTGGAAGTCCGGAATTGTGGTGCCGCCAGCTTTGCTTTTCTTTTTCAACATTCCTCTGGCTATTCGGGGTCTTTTCTGGTTCTATACAAATTTTAGGATGATTTGTTCCATTTCTTTGAAAAAAGTGGATGGTATTTTGATGGGGATTGCATTGAATGTGTAGATTGCTCTAGGTAGCATTGACATCTTCACAGTATTTGTTCTTCCAATCCATGAGCGTGGAACGTTTTTCCATTTCTTTGTGTCTTCCTCAATTTCTTTCATGAGTATTTTATAGTTTTCTGAGTACAGATCCTTTGCTTCTTTGGTTAGATTTATGTCTAGGTATCTTATGGTTTTGGGTGCAATTGTAAATGGGATCGACTCCTTAATTTCTCTTTCTTCTGTCTTGTTGTTGGTGTATAGGAATGCCACTGATTTCTGTGCATTGATTTTCTATCCTGCCACTTTACTGAATTCCTGTATGAGTTCTAGCAGTTTTGGGGTGGAGTCTTTTGGGTTTTCCACAGAAAGTATCCTATCATCTGCAAAGAGTGAGAGTTTGACGACTTCTTTGCCAATTCAGATGCCTTTTATTTCTTTTTGTTGTCTGATTGCTGTGGCTAGGACTTATAGTACTATGTTGAATAGCAGTGGTGATAGGGGACATCCCTGCCATATTCCTGACCTTAGCGGGAAAGCTCTCAGTTTTTCCCCATTGGGAATGATATTCGCTGTGGGTTTTTCATAGATGGCTTTTATGATTTTGAGGTATGTACCCTCTATCCCTATACTCTGAAGAGTTTTGATCAAGAAAGGATGCTGTAGTTTGTCAAATGCTTTTTCTGCATCTATTGAGAGGATCATATGGTTCTTGTTCTTTCTTTGATTAATGTATTGTATCACATTGATTGATTTGCAGATGTTGAACCAACCTTGCAGCCCAGGGATAAGTCCCTCTTGCTCGTGGTGAATCATCCTTTTAATGTACTGTTGGATCCTATTGGCTAGTATTTTGGTGAGAATTTTTGCATCCATGTTCATCAGGGATATTGGTCTGTAATTCTCCTTTTTGATGGGGTCTTTGGTTTTGGGATCAAGGTAATGGTGGCCTCATAAAACGAGTTTGGAAGTTTTCCTTCCATTTCTATTTTTTGGAACAGTTTCAGAAGAATAGGTATTAATTCTTCTTGAAATGTTTGGTAGAATTCCCCTGGAAGCCATCTGGCCCTGGGCTTTTGTTTCTTGGGAGATTTTTGGTGACTGCTTCAATTTCCTTAGTGGTTATAGGTCTGTTCAGGTTTTCTATTTCTTCCTGGTTCAGTTTTGGTAGTTGATACATCTCTAGGAATGCATCCGTTTCTTCCAGATTATCTAGTTTGCTGGCATAGAGTTGCTCATAATATGTTCTTATAATTGTTTGTATTTCTTTGGTGTTGGTTGTGATCTCTCCTCTTTCATTCATGATTTTGTTGATTTGGGTCATTTCTCTTTTCTTTTTGATAAGTCTGGCCAGGGGCTTATCAATCTTGTTAATTCTTTCAAAGAACCAGCTCCTAGATTTGTTGATCTATTCTCTTGTTCTTTTGGTTTCTATTTCATTGATTTCTGCTCTGATCTTTATGATTTCTCTTCTCCTGCTGGGTTTAGGCTTTATTTGCTGTTCTTTCTCCAGCTCCTTTAGGTGTAGGGTTCGGTTGTGTACTTGAGACCTTTCTTGTTTCTTGAGAAAGGCTTGTATTGCTATATACTTTCCTCTTAGGACTGCCTTTGCTGCATCCCAAAGATTTTGAATAGGTGTGTTTTCATTTTCATTGGTTTTCATGAATTTTTTTAATTCTTCTTTAATTTCCTGGTTGACCCATTCATTCTTTAGTAGGATGCTCTTTAGCCTCCATGTATTTGAGTTCTTTCCGACTTTTGTCTTGTGATTGAGTTCTAGTTTCAAAGCATTGTGGTCTGAAAATAGGCAGGGAATGATCCCAATCTTTTGGTACTGGTTGAGAGCGGATTTATGACCTAGGATGTGATCTATTCTGGAGATTGTTCCATGGGCACTAGAGAAGAATGTGTATTCCGTTGCTTTGGGATGGAATGTTCTGAATATGTCTGTGAAGTCCATTTGGTCCAGTGTGTCATTTAAAGTCTTTATTTCCTTGTTGATCTTTTGCTTAGATGATCTGTCCATTTCAGTGAGGGGGGTGTTAAAGTCCCCCACTATTATTGTATTGTTGTCAATGTGTCTCTTTGCTCTTGTTATTAATTGCTTTATATAATTAGCTGCTCCCATGTTAGGGGCATAGATATTTACAATTGTTAGATCTTCTTGTTGGATAGACCCTTTAAGTAGGATATAGTGTCCTTCCTCATCTCTTATTACAGTCTTTGGTTTAAAATCTAATTTGTGTGCTATAAGGATTGCCACCCCAGCTTTCTTTTGGTGTCCATTAGCATGGTAAATGGTTTTCCACCCCCTCACTTTCCATCTGGGGGTGTCTTTGGGTCTAAAATGAGTCTCTTGCAGACAGCATATCGATGGGTCTTGTTTTTTTATCCAATCTGATAGCCTGTGTCTTTTGATTGGGGCCTTTAGCCCATTTACATTCAGGGTAACTATTGAAAGATAGGAATTTAGTGCCATTGTATTGCCTGTAAGGTGACTGTTACTGTATATTGTCTGTGTTCCTTTCTGGTCCTTGTTGCTTTTAGGCTCTCTCTTTGCTTACAGGACCCCTTTCAAGATTTCTTGTAGGGCTGGTTTCGTATTTGCAAATTCCTTTAGTTTTTGTTTGTCCTGGAAGGTTTTTATCTCTCCTTCTGTTTTCAATGACAGTCTAGCTGGATATAGTATTCTTGGCTGCATATTTTTATCATTTAGTGCTCTGAATATATCATGCCAGTCCTTCCTGGCCTGCCAGGTCTATGTGTATAGGTCTGTTGCCAGTCTAATGTTTCTACCCTTGTAGGTTACAGATCTCTTCCGAGCTGCTTTCAGGATTTTCTCTTTGTCTCTGAGACTCGTAAGTTTTACTATTAGATGTCGGGGTGTTGACCTATTTTTATTAATTTTGAGAGGGATTCTCTGCCTCCTGGATTTTGATGCCTGTTCCCTTCCACAAATTAGGGATGTTCTCTGCTATAATTTGCTCCAGTATACCTTTTGCCCCCCTCTCTCTTTCTTCTTCTGGGATCCCAGTTATTCTAATGTTGTTTCGTCTTATGGTATCGCTTATCTCTCGAATTCTGCCCTCGTGATCCAGTAGTTTTTTATCTTTTTCTCAGTTTCTTGATTTTCCATCACTTGGTCTTCTAAATCACTGATTCTCTCTTCTGCCTCATTTATCCTAGCAGTTAGAGCCTCCATTTTTGATTGCACCTCATTAATAGACTTTTTGATATCGACTTGGTTAGATTTTAGTTCTTTTATTTCTCCAGAAAGGGTTTTCCTAATAACTTCCATGTTTTTTTCAAGCCCAGCTAGTATCTTTAAAATCTTCATTTTGAACTCTAGTTCCGACATCGTACTAATGTCCGTATTGAGTAGGTCCCTGGCAGCTGGTACTGTCTCTTGTTCTTTTTGTTGAGGTGATTTTTTCCTTCTTGTCATTTTGTCCAGAGGAGAACAGATAAATGAGAGAAGAAAATGCTAAAAGGGTAACAACGTCCCCAGAAAATACACACTAAACAAATCAGAAAAGACCTGAAACCGGGGAAGAAGAAAGGGAAAGAAAGAAAAAAGAAAAAAAAAGATAAAAACAAACAAAAAACAAAACAAAAAAACCAATATGGTCAGATATGCTCAGGCTGGTGCATAGATCAGTGCCACACAGTAGATTTTGGGCGTATTTTGGTCTGTTAGAAGAAAGTGCTTCCCAAAATTTTAACGAAAGAAAAACTTATATATGTACAAAAATAAGGTTAATACGATGAAGGGATGGAATATGACTGAAAAGATGAAAATTATAAAAGATTTTATAAAAGGAATTGATAAGTTGGTTCAAAAAAGAAAGAAGAGGATTTAAAAAAAAAGAAAAAAGGGAGAGAATGTGATCAGGCAGGAGACTAGAACAAAGCCATACACTAAAGATTTAGGGTATATTTTTATCTGTTCGAAGAAAGTGTATCTCAAAATTTTAAAGAGAGAACAACTTATATATATATATACCAAAAATAAGGTTAACTATTATGAAGGGATAGAATATGGCTCCAAAAATGAAAAATAAAAAATATTTTTTAAAAAAAGGGATTGATAAGATGTTGGTTGAAAAAGGGAAAATGAAAAATTCAAAAAAAAAAAAGAAAGAAAAGAAAAGACAGTTAAAAAAAAAATTAACTTTGAAAGACTAAAGAATCATGGGAAAAAAGCCATGAATTCTATGTGCAGTATTCCGCTAGTGCTGGAGTTCTGCCGTTCTCATTGATTGGTAAACTTGGTCTTGGCTGGCTTTCTTGCTGATCTTCTGGGGGAGGGACCTGTTGCCGTGGTTCCCAAATGTCTTTGTCGGAGGCATAATTGCCCCGCCCTTGCCGGGTCTGGCCTAAGGAATCTGCTCGGGTTTGCTCTCGGGCGCTTTTTCAAAAAAAAATTTTATTGTTATGTTAATCACCATACATTACATCATTAGTTTTTGATGTTGTATTCCATGATTCATTGTTTGTGTATAACACCCAGTACTCCATGCTGAACGTGCCCTCTTTAATACCTATCACCAGGCTAACCCATCCTCCCACCCCCCCTCCCCTCTAGAACCCTCAGTTTGTTTTTCAGAGTCCATCGTCTGTCATGGTTCCTCTCCTCTCTTCCTCTCCCCCCTCCCCCTCTTCCCCTCTCTCGGGAGCTTTTGTTCCCTGCAGGCTTTCCATACAGCTTTGGAGGACGAGAGTGAAAATGGTGGCCTCCTAATCTCTGCCCTGGAGGAGCCGAGAACTCGGGGCTCCACTCCTCAGTGCGCCCCCAAAGAAAAGCAGTCAATCACTCCTGTCTCCCCGGTCTCCGGCCACACTCCGTGCTCACCCAGCCTGTGACTGAGCGTTTCTATCTCCAGCACCCTACCCCGTGTGGAGTCTCCAAACCCAGCAGATCCCTGCGGTGCGCTCCCGCACCGCTCCTCCCGGGGGAAGAAGGGGAGTCTCCCCAGATCTGCCGCTTGTTGGGTCCCTGCTGGAGGAGCAGTGGCCCGACTGTGCCACGGATCACGGTTTATGGCAACCCCGAGCTGAGAGCCCGCGCCTGGGCTCCGTCTCTGCAGCCGGCTTCCTTGCTCCGATACCTGGGAGCTCTGCCGCACTCAGGCACCACGGTCTTTCTGTGACCCCGAGGTCCCGAGACCACACTGTCCCAGAGAGGGTTCCACCCCCCGCTTCGCCACTGGAGCGATGTCCCTCAGCAGAGCCCACTTCTAAAAAGTTCCGATTTTGTGCTCCGTGGCTCTATCACTTGCCAGAAGTGGCCGACGGAGACCCCCTCCCCCACCGTCTATCTTCCCGAATATCGCCTCGGTTTCACTTCTCCGCACGGCCTATCTTCCAGAAAGTGATCGCTTTTCTGTTCAGAGAGTTGTTGCTGTTCTTTTCTTCGATCTCCTGTTGAGTTTGTAGGTGTTCAGAATGTTTTGATCTGTATCTAGCTGAATTCCTGGGAACAGACGAATTCTAGGTCTCCTACATCTCCGCCATATTGCTCCGCTCCCCCGGCCCCATCACCTCTTTAACCCATCCACCCTCCCCCCTCCCCTCTGTAACCATCAGTTTGTTCTCTGTAATTAAGAGTCTGTTTCTTGATTTGTCTCTCTCCCTGTAATTTTTTCCCTTTACTTCTTTGTTTTGTTTCTTAACTTCCACATATGAGTGAAATCATATGGTATTTGTCTTTCTCTGACTTATTTAGCTTTGCATTAAAAAATATGGAAGGCTTGGGGCGCCTGGGTGGCTCAGTTGGTTAAGCGACTGCCTTCGGCTCAGGTCATGATCCTGGAGTCCCGGGATCGAGTCCCACATCGGGCTCCCTGCTCAGCAGGGAATCTGCTTCTCCCTCTGACCCTGCCCCTTCTCATGCTCTCTCTCTCTATCTCATTCTCTCTCTCAAATAAATAAATAAAATCTTTAAAAAAAAAAAAATATGGAAGGCTCCACAAATTTACATGTCATCCTTGCTTAGGGGCCATGCTAATCTTCTCTGTATCATTCCAATTTTAGTATGTGTGCAGCCAAAGCAAACACTTCTGCCCATTCTTAAATGGCATTATTCAGTTTTTGGATGTTGAGTTGTGTTAATTTCTTTATATATTTTCGATACTCACCCTTTATCAGATATGTCATTTGGAAATATCTTCTCCCATTCAGTAGGTTGCCTTTAAGTTTTGTTGATTGTTTCCTTTGCTGTGCAGAAACTTTTTATTTTGATGTCCTCCCAGTAGTTTATTTTTGCTTCTATTTTCCTTGCCTCATGAGATATATCTAAAAAATTGTTGCTACAGTCGGTGTCCGAGAGATTACTGCCTGTACTCTCTTCAAGGATTTTTATGGATTCGGGTTTCACATTTAGGTCTTGAATCCATTTTGAGTTTATTTTTGTGTTTGGTCAAAGAAAGTGGTCCAGTTTCATTCTTTCGCATGTGGCTGTCCAGTTTTCCCAGTGTCATTTGTTGAAGAGACTGTCTTTTTTTTCATTGTATATTCATTCCTCCTTCGTTGAAGATTAACTGAGCATATAATTATTAAGTTTATGTCCGGTTTTTCTTTTCTGTTCATTGATCTATGTGTCCGTTTTTATGCCAGTACCATACTGTTTTAATTATGACTGCTTTGTAATATAAGTTGAACTCTGGAATTGTGATATCTCCAGTTTTGTTTTTCTTTTTCAAGATTGCTTTGGATATTCAAGGTCTTTTGTGATTCCATATAAATTGTAGGATTGTTTGTTCTAGTTCTGTGAAAAATGCTGTTGGTGTTTTGATAGGGATTGCATTAAATCTGTAGTTTGCTTTGGGTAATATAGACATTTTAACAATATTTGTTCTTCCAACCCATGAGCATGGAATGGCTTTCCATTTCTTTGCATCGTCTTGAATTTCTTTCATTAGTGTTTTATAGTTTTCAAACTACAGGTCTTTCCTTTTTGACTATAGCCTTCAACCTTTCTTCCTCCCCAGAGGTAACAACTGTTATCAGTGTGAATTATACCAGGCCTTTTTCTAGGTATTTGTGTACACAGATACTTACCCTTAGGTTTATATTTTATTTTTTTTAATATCATCAGATTGTACAGAAACACCTCATTTTATTGCACTTTGCAGATACTGCTTTTTTTTTTTTTTTTAAACCAATTGAAGGTTTGTGGAAACCCTGTGTTGAGCAGGTCTGTTGGTACCATTTTTCCAACGGCATTTGCTCACGCTGAATCTCTGTCACATTTTGGTAATTCAATATTTCAAACCTTTTTCATTATTATTGTATTTGTTATGGTGATCTGTGATCAGTATCTTTGATGTTACTATTGTAATTGTTTTGGGATGCCACAAACCACTCCCTTACAAGATGGAGAACTTAATCGATAAATGTTGTGCGTATTCTGATTGCTCTACCAACTGGCCGGTCTCCTGTTTCTCTCCCTCTCCTTGGGTCCCCATTCCCTGAGACACAACAATATTGAAATTAGGCCAATTAATAATCCTACAACAGCCTCTTTAAGTGTTCAAGTGAAAAGAGGGTCCACGTCTCTCACTTTAAATCAAAAGCTAGAGGTGATTAAGCTTAGTGAGGAAGATACATCAAAAGCCAAGATAGGCCAAAAGCTAGGCTTCTTGTGGCAAACAGCCAAGTTGTGAATGCAAAGGAAAAGTTCTCAAAGAAATTAAAAGTGCTACTCTAGTGAACACACGAATGATAAGAATTGAAATAGCCCTTTTGCTGATATGGAGAAAGCTTTGGGTCTGCATAGAAGATCAAACCAGCCCATTCCCTTAAGCCAAAGCCTAATGCAGAGGAAGGCCCCGACTCTCTTCTATTCTGTGAAGAGTGGGAGAGGTGAGGAAGCTACAGAAGAAAAGTTTGAAGCTAGCAGAGGTTGGGTCATGAGGTTTAAGAAGGTTTAAGAAGCCATCCATCTCTATAACATAAAAAGCACAAGGTAAAGTACCAAGCATGTAGAAGCTGCAGCAAATTATCCAGAAGATCCAGCTAATTAATGAAGGTGGCTATCCTAAACAACAGATGGGCAATGAAATTAGCTTGTGGTTTTTTGTTGTTGTTGTTGTTTTTTAGATTTTTTTATTTATTTGAGAGAGAGAGACAGAGATAGTGAGACAGAGAGCACAAGTGGGGAGGAGAGGGAGAAGCAGGCTCCCCACAGAGCAGGGAGCCCGATGCGGGACTCGATCCCAGGACCCTGGGATCATGACCTGAGCCGAAGGCAGACGCCCAACGACTGAGCCACCCAGGCGCCCTTGTGTTTTGTTTTAATGTGCATTTTCTTGATTACTAGTGAGATCAACTGTTTTTTCAGACGTTTATTGGCCTTTTTTATTTCCTTTTGTGTGAAATGTGTGCTCATGTTCATTTTTATTTTGGGCTATCATTTTATTATTGCTTTGTAGGATTTCTTTAGTTTCATACTTTGCTTTATATTCAGGAGCAGCATCTCTTCAGAATTGTCATGGCTATTACACATCTCTATTTGATACACATTCTAAAATTATAGAATCAGCTTGTCAAGTTCAAGGAGTAATCCTGTTGAATTTGTTATTGCTTTAATTACTACAGGTTAATTTGGGGAGAGATATCATGTGTTTTACCAACACCATTTGTTTAATCTTTCTCAGCCTAATATGCCTGTTCTGAATTAGATCATTTGTTTAATGCTGTTGCTCTGTGATAAAAATTAAAATAGTTTACCTTACTGTTCTATCTCATTTCTTTTGAAGTAATTGTCATCTTTTCTAGCATATTTCTTTTCTAAACACATGTTATCTGAATTGTCACAAAGGGCTACTGGTGGGATGTGCAATAGCGGGTGGGGAAAATTCTATCATCTCTTTTGTGTCTTGTTTTTCTAGCAATCCCCAAAGTGAGACTGGAGACAATCTACATTTGTGGAGTAGATGAGATGAGTACCCAGGATATCTTTTCCTATTTTAAAGAATATCCTCCTGCTCACATTGAATGGCTGGATGATACCTCCTGTAAGTACACGCAAGTTTTTTGTTGAATATGCTTTTGTTTATGATTTTAATTTTGCCATCTCAGATGGTGAATATTTGTGGTTGAGACTACTCGTCTGTGCCCTAACCTCTGCCTTTAGCCTAGGGGAGAAAGATTGCCCATTGATGAGAACCAGAATGCCTTAGCCAATCTGCCAGATCATATTCCCTGAGTATTCCAAGTCAGCTCAGATGTGATGACCAGGAATCTAGGAGGTTGGTTGCTGGCATCTGAGTCTTGTGTACATGATTGAGGCCTCTTTAACTCCCACAATTTCCCAACAGAGGGGTGGATCCAACTGTGTAGACTTGGGCATCGCACCTTCCCATATAGCTCTGCACAGGGCTGGCTCTGCCTTAGTATTTGATTTAGAACTAAACTGGAACCCTCTGACACTGTATGAGACCTCTCACCTCTGCTTGCTTTGAAACTTCACCTGCTTGCCCTAACCTATGAGCTTTCCAACTTGTGAACTAGCTGTAATTTTTACTTGCCTCGCTATTCCAAGTCTGGTAGGACCTGTGGTAATCACTCTGCTGGCTTCTTGTCTTAACTCACTTCTAGTCTGGCTTTGCTTATTGCCAGCTTGCTGACCTGCTAGGTTGTACCCTGAATAGCTGCCTGGTTTTTCCAGCTGCTTTCTTTAGAAGATGTTGATTCAGTGTTTTCATTGAAAGAAGAAACATGACTGAGTTGAAGAGTTTTCTCCATTTTTCCTTTCGCTTAATTTACGCTATCTAAATCAAGGGTTGGCAAACCTTTTTCTATAAAGGGCTAGACAATAAATATTTTAGGCTTTGCAGGCCATGCAGTCTTTGTTTTGTTACATCTATTCAGCTCTGGTATTGTAGCATGAAAGCTGCCATAGACAATATGTTACTGAACAAGCCTGGCTGCTTTCCACAGGATTTTTTTTTTTTTTTAGTAAAAAACATGGTGGATGTGTAGTTTATTGTTACTTATTTAATTAATTATATGTACATAAAGCTGGTATAAATATAAATAAATAAATGAATAGGTGGTGGGCTGGATTTGGCCTGCAGGTTGTAATTTGCTAACTCCTGATCTAAGTCACTAAAACTGTAGCTAAGGGATATTAGAGTCGGAGGGACCCTTTAGATTTACCCAGTTTTCCTAACTCATGTTGTACATCAGAACTGAGAAACAGAAGGAAGATTGTTTGCCCAAGGCCATGTCACATGTTCGTAACAGAAGTGAGAATCTATAGATGTTCATTTTCCAAACTGAGAATGGAAAGGTAACTTTAGTTGAGAAATGCTCTTTTAAACAAAATTAAATAGATTTCTTTTCTATAAGACTTCTCAACACCTTTTTCCTGTTAAATTCTCTTGCTTAAATAAGCAGATTAAATTAGTTGCTACAAAGCCAAGTGGCTGTCATGCCTCCATTGTATATACTCCATGGATACCATCGTCATCCACACTTCACAGTGGGAAACAATCATTAGTGTGTCTGAATGACAAGGTACAACAGATGGCTTCTCTGTAGAGGGCAGTAGTATAAAGGATAATCTAAATTTATTTGATGGTTGTCTTCTTGTCATCATCATCATCATCACCACAAGAACTGCTAACACTATATAATACTCACTGAGCCAGGCAGTTTTAATATGCAGAACCCTTTCTCATGGAATACTTTACAGTTATTTTGTGGAACCCAGTTTGGGAATGCAGCTCTAGGCTAATTTTATCAAAGAGGTTTTACTACCACTTTCTGTACTACTTTCATTAGTTCATACATTTACTGATACTGACCTGTAGCTATATGAGGCCAAAGCAATGAATATGTTGCAGTCTCTGTTTTTTAAAAACTTAAACCATTTGGATGTGATGTAATGTTTTATTTTACATTTTGTTTTAGGTAATGTGGTTTGGCTGGATGAAATGACAGCCACACGAGCCCTTATCAATATGAGCTCTCTGCCAGCCCTGGACAAGATAAGAAGCAGGGATGCCAATGAGGACAGGTCATCTGAGAAAAGTAAAAAAGGTAACAACACAAAGGAGGGACTTTAGGGCTGAAAGTCCTATTCTTTACACCGTTGGTTTAGGTTTTTCTGCAGAGTATTATATAGCGTCTCATTGTCAGTTATTTCTAAAATAAGCTGTGATGCTTTGGATCATCAGTAAATAGAAAATATTGGACTTTTAAATTACATGAGATGGAGTTATGTTAAGGTTCATCTTGTCCCTTATATTGTATTTTAGACAAGCAGGAAGACAGTTCAGATGATGATGAAGCTGAAGAAGGAGAAGTTGAAGATGAGAACTCAAGTGATATAGAGGTTAGTAAAAGGGCAAAGATATATATAAGGTTTTAGTGTAAAAACTGCTTATTGTCTTATTTAAGGCTTAAGGACTAAGTAAATTGTGTTCTTCCTCTGGCTTTCACTGTTAAACCTTTTGAGGGTACACCAGGCTCCTGGCCTTTAAGTTCATATGGCTGTAATGAGTGATTTTTCTTGAAATCTTAGAATAGTACTCATACTTCTGTGTAAAAGAAAATGGTTTTATTGAGAAGTACTTTGAAGTGTTATCTAATCAATAAAATTAAGAAAAAACAAGTGCAGAATATTTCCTAATGGGGCATGTGCTGTTGTTGGAAATATTAAAGTGTATTCATTTAAAAACTATTTGTTGAGTACCTACTCTATACCAAATTCTAGGTCCTGTGGATATAGCATCAAACCAAAGTCCTTCCCCTCTTGGAACATACATTCTAGTGGAGAAGACAGACAATACACAGATACACAGATACATAATATAATGTCAGAAAGTGAGGAGTGCTATGGAGAAAAGTAAAGAAGGGTAAGCGGATAGAGAATGATGGAGACTATTCCTTTAGACAAGGTGTTCAGGGAAGATGTCTGACTTAGAAATGTTTCAGAAGAACATGTGCTGTCATGGTTCAACAATTGTTAAAGAATGCTTTCTCAATGGGGACTTTGCTACTGAATAAATATGAAAGAAGCTTTAATGTTTATATTGAAAATGCTCTTTTTTTCTTAAGTTGGACACGTTGTCTCAAGTAGAAGAAGAGTCTCTGCTAAGAAATGATCTTCGTCCAGCTAACAAACTTGCTAAAGGAAATAGGTTATTCATGAGATTTGCTACAAAAGGTAACTGTGATATTTGGCATTAATTTTTAGTTGTAATCTAAGCCATTTTTTTTTGAGTGACATCCTTCTCTTTTGAATAGGAAGTTAGGTCAAGTAATCTCAAAGTCCCTTCAAGCTATAATGTTCTATGCTTGTGAAATGATGGCTTGCTGCCTGAGTTGAATTTCAGATTTTGACGGTGAATGTTAGCTATTTGTATACTTTTGTGATTTCTGGCTAAAGGAAGTTATTTTCTGTGAAAGCTAGTTTGCTTCTGTGTGTTTCAGCCAATTTATCATCTGAACTATTAATACATTTTTAAATTATACTTTTTTATTCATCACAGCAATTTCTTCCTGGACATCTAATAGTGCCATTCAGCTCTAATTCTCTAAGGAGTTAAAAGCCTCTTAAATTTGTAAGGCTCTCTATGCACAATGATTCTGGTGTGCATTAAAATATGTATGAATTTTGAATATGGAATACACCTCTGGTCTATTTTTCTTTTTTTTTTTTTTTTTTTTTTTTAAAGATTTTATTTATTTATTTGAGAGAGTGAGAATGAGAGAGAGAGAGAGCACATGAGAGGGAGGAGGGTGAGAGGGAGAAGCAGACTCCCCGCCGAGCAGGAAGCCCGATGCGGGACTCGATCCCGGGACTCCAGGATCATGACCTGAGCCGAAGGCAGTCGCTTAACCAACTGAGCCACCCAGGCGCCCTGGTCTATTTTTCTTGACTGAGACATGTTTAAGGAGTCTAGGCTCATTATTTTATAGACTGCCCCTCAGTTTTGGTTTGTCTAATATCTCCTCCTGATTAAATCGGGTTGTGTGTGTTAGACAAGAGTACCACAGAAATGCTGTTGTATCATTTGCAGTGCATCATGTCGGGAGACACGTGATATTTACTTGTCCCATGTCTGGAGATGTTAACTTTTCTCACTTGGTTAAGGTAATGATTGCCAGGTTTCTCCTGTATTTCCATTTGTAATATAAAAATTTGTGGGAGGTACTTTGAGATTATGTAAATAGACTTTTGCTCATCATACTTCCACTCAACATCCATTGATGACTTTTTAACTACATTTCTTTATTAGTTGGCATTCTGTTATAAGGAAGAACTTTCTCTTTCTACCCATTTATTTATTTACTTACTTAATTATATCAGTTTAGATTCATGAGTCTTATTTTATTCAGTGGGTTATTCATTCGTATCATTGTTTTGATTTACAAATCTTCTTGGATTTGGCCAGTGGAGCCCCTTCAAGCTCTATTATTTTGACATGCCTTCATGATTCTTTGAGCACTTTCTTTCTTTATGGCACAGTAAAACATCTTGTTTTTCCAGACTCAACTTGTACTTTCCCTGTCCCAGATCTGGAATCAGCCATTCTCCAAGGAACTGGTGGGCATGTTTTTTAAAGGGTGCACATACTGGCTTGTGCCACTGTTTACTTATAGTACTGGATACATGTGCATTGGTATTCATCTGTTGTTGTCAGTGGGTGCCTCAACGAAAATGTGTATGATCGTTTCTTTCTATTAACTGGCACTTTAACTTGACAAAAGTGATCTTCTCTATCTATGTTCATTTGAGTGGCTTATTTGAGTGCATTCTAGATAAATGGTGCTATGCTGTTTTCTGTAAGCCGTTTTGAGGAACGTCATGAATGGAAAAAATGTTTTACCAGATATATGGAATATATATAATCTGTTTCTTTAATACTTCTTTGTTATTGGAGTGTTGTCATTCAGAAACAAATGTCATCTTTCAGGGGGGCAGGGAAAATGCTACCTCTTCTGGAAAGCCTTTTTTATTCCTGAATAGCTATAATGACTGAAGCTCTCTTAAGCTTCTTAGAACCTTGTATGTTGTATTATTGTTGTTGTTATAGTATTTTCTCTATGAG
Source organism: Phoca vitulina (assembly GCF_004348235.1). Classification (NCBI taxonomy): domain Eukaryota; kingdom Metazoa; phylum Chordata; class Mammalia; order Carnivora; family Phocidae; genus Phoca; species Phoca vitulina. The sequence continues at coordinate 157,623 of NW_022589831.1, forward strand.
GTCAGTCAGCTCCTTAACGGGAGCTTAACCTCATTGATCTCTGTATTTTGCTCCACCCCCTCTATATTGCACTGCTTTGCTTTTGTAGGCACTGAGAGTGAATATTTGTAGCGTATCTTTCCCTTTTGTTGGCAGATTGTGCTGATCTGATCCCAGCTATGGAAAACATTTTTTTAAACCATTCAACATTGTCTTCATACCAGTGGGAAATCCTAGGTAACTGTCGTAATTAATTTTTAGATGACAAAAAGGAACTTGGAGCAGCCAGAAGAAGTCAGTATTACATGAAATATGGGAATCCAAATTACGGAGGCATGAAAGGAATTCTTAGTAATTCTTGGTGAGTCCAGAACTTTAAAATACAATAGTTTAAATACTACGTAAGCTTTTCTTAATCCCTCAGTTGGTATTCTGCAGTGGAATGTCAACACCATGTGTGGACTCGAAGGAAGACAAGAAGAAAGAGTTCAAGATTCTTATCTCTAGGGTAAATGGTATGAAAGGCTGAGTTTGAGTTTCACGTAAAATGTCTCTGTTTCAGCACCTAACATTTCATCAGTGTATAGTTGAATTTAATTAGTAGATTTCAAGGTCCTTTCTGTTGGTTTTTGACTATGTGCTTATTTTGGAATGTTGCAGGAAGCGAAGATATCATTCCCGTCGCATTCAGCGGGATGTGATCAAGAAGAGAGCCCTGATTGGGGATGACGTTGGCTTGACGTCCTATAAACACCGACATTCCGGTAGTTGCCTGCTCAGCTCTTGGGTAGACACATGTTTGGCTCCCGAAATCATATTCTTATTCTTAATACAGTCTTTTAAGGTTCCAAACTTTATCATCCTCTCTTCCTTGCCCTCACCCTCTGCCAACATATAGGAAAGTAAGTCAAGTCACGATTAATTTTAAATTGCCCATACAAAAGAGGTCAAATGATTTAATAAAAGCTGTTCTAACAAAAAAGGCCAAATATGACATAGGAAAAATTGAAAGAAAATTTTCTGTAGGAATCTAATTTTTCTACTATTAATATCAAAAGCTGTATGAAAATCTTTTAAGTTATTTTATCAGATGACTTGATTTTATTATTTGTCTGATGATGAAAATAGGCTGCTATGTCTGGTGTTTTATGCTTATTGGCTTGTGCACACGAATACCTCCGTTAAATGAGATACCATGACTTGGGTTTCATTTTGTTTGTTCTGTCCTTCCTTCCTTTCTTTCTTTGTTTTGGTGCTTATGAAAGAACCGCTTTCATTATGTTTTATAAAGATTTTTTATTTTTAATCTAATCTGTAGAATCTTCTACATGCTTTGTAGAACTGCTAAGTCAGCATACAAACATGGGATAACATGTTTATCATTGTAACAGGGACAGGTGAAGTCTATCATTTTTATTTAATGAGTATATCCAAAATTGTATATTTGAAATCTGCTTCTTAAAAATGTATATACTTCTCTGTTACACAGTTACAGGTTTCCAATTTCAATTACTCTAAGGTATTCTTACCATACAATCTTTATATTTACATTAAAGAAATTAAAAAGCAAATTGCCCCTAATTCTAGCACGCTAACATAAACAACTGATTTCATTTTGCATTTATTTGTCTCTTTTCATAATAAATATAATTGTTAACATATATTTTATAGTCATCTCCCACTTAGAAGCATTTTTCCATGAACTTTAAAGTTACAGTTGATTTTCATTATTCATAGTGGTTATGTTCTATAAAGTCACCGTGATCGTTGATATAGTGAATACTAAACCATTCGGAGACTCTGGTCACACCATTTTCATCAGCTGATCAATATATAACCTTGGATGTGTGTTTCTGTTTAAAGACATCTTATTTAATACATATTGTTGATTCATTAACATTGGACTCACAGCCAACAGCACTATAACTCATGCTCGAACAAAGCTTATTTAACATGTGTTTATTCTGTAAGGCACATCACAGCCTTCTTGGGCTTAAGAACACAAGACAGCTTTGGCAGTACACTTGGAGGCCATTTTAAAAAATTTTTAAATGAAATCACCAAAAAAAGCCACAAAAATATGAAAAGCATGGCACTTAATGAACTGCAAAAAGGGCACTTGTTTATAGTATGAGAGCTGAAATAAAGCAGAGTGTTGCCTCATTTGACCTCAGCTGGGAATATGCACAGCTGATGACTCAATTTTTTTGTCACTCTGCACATGTCCACAAATGACCATGAAAACACCTTTACAAGTGTTGATATGGAGTTACAAATAAATTTGACAGATTTGCAAATATAGAATTCATGAATAATGACAATCAACTGTACTTTAGATAACTTTATAATAGTCTATCAGGTTACTAGATCATACTGTACTAGCCATTCTTCTGTTGTAGGTATCAGAATGGCAACTAGATTGGAACTTACAGATAATGCTCCAGTAAGATCTCGGGCATGGGAACCCCACCTTTTAAAAAGGTCACCAACGTAGAGTAGAAAATCAGATTTGTTAGTTTTAGTGCTTTTCCTAATGTGTTTTGGTTAAATTTCTTAGGACTAGTAAATGTTCCAGAGGAACCCATTGAAGAGGAAGAAGAGGAGGAGGCAGAGGAGGACCAGGACATGGATGCAGATGACAGGGTGGTGGTGGAGTACCACGAGGAGCTGCCAGCTCTCAAGCAGCCCCGGGAGCGGAGCACCTCTGGGCAGTCCAGTGCCAGTAGTTCAGACTCCGATGAAATGGACTATGACCTAGAATTGAAAATGATTTCCACTCCTTCACCAAAGAAAAGCATGAAAATGACCATGTATGCTGATGAAGTGGAATCCCAGTTGAAAAATATTAGGTAAAAATAGTTTTTTTTTTTTTTTTAATCAATGCTAGCTTTTTATTTTATTTTAAATACTAATTCATAACTTTCTCTTAACTCCTCTTAATTTTATAATCACTTTTATCTGTTCTAATTTCAGTCCGTTGAAGAATTTGAATAAAAGCATCCAGTTTTTCCTGTAAATAGACAATAAGTAATCCTTGTTATAAAAATGATAGACAGTAATAGAAAGTGAAAATCATCCATAATATCACCTTTCCTAAAATAATGACTTAACAATTAAATGAATAACTTTCCTGCTAATTTTATGTATATACCTAGCACATGGAGAAATTATAGATATAGTTCTACAAAAACGAGGTTGTATTTATATTTTGCAGTGTGCTTTTTCTGTTTAATATATTGTAGACTTCTGTTTTTTTCACCCAGATGTAGTACATTGTTTGAAAGTATCATGATTTATTTAACCAATTCCTTATTGATAGACATGTAGGTTTCTGTTTTCTTACGGTTGCACTAACTAGATAAATTTCTTGAATTCCAGTTATTGCACAAAACTACATGTATATTTAAAAATGTGGTGTTGCTAGAAGTGCCTAGGTGGCGCAGTTGGTTGAGCATCCGACTCGGTTTTGGCTCAGGTCATGCTCTCAGGGTTGTGAGATCGAGCCCCGCGTCGGGCTCAGCATGGAGTCTGCCTAAGACTCTCTCCTCTTCCTCTGTCCTTCCCCGCCCACCCCTGTTCTCGCATGCGCACGCGCGCTCTCTCACTCTCCAAAATAAATAAATCTTAAAAAAAAAAAAATCCGTGTTGCCAGATTTCCTTCCAAAAAGGTTTTACTCACTTTATAACCTATTACCTACGTACTCACCAGTCTTATCACTCTTTCTAATTTTTGCTAATTTTGTGGACCAAAAAAAATAGTTATTCTAATATGTATTTCTTTGATGACTAGTGGGGATGAACAGATTCCAAAGGGCAGATAGCATATGCACAACTCAAAGTGTTGGGGTCTAGGGGTTCTCTCTCTAAGTGTTCGTGGTAGTGTATTTGGGGAAAGGAAAAACAATTCAATCTGGTTCGTTTATATGGCATTGCTCATATCCTTATTTTTAGTTTCCAGAGAACTTCCCAGTGTTGAATGCTGCCAGAATAATGCTGGTGCCTAGCATGGTAGCAGATGTCTTTGACAGAGAAGTCTGCCCTTTAAAGAAAGAGATTGTAGACTCTGTTGTATGTTGACTACAGCAAAATCACAGCCTGGGTGAACAGAGATCCCTGAGCCCTTTGTAGGCCTTACTCAACATTTGTCCCAGAAGGGAGGGTACTGGGACTTGCAATTACACATTCTTTGATAGTTTACAGATACCATTTGTGGAAACCACACTGGAAAACTCAGAAGCCTACTTGCCCTGATCTCTTTATAGCAGCCTGATCATTATTTTTGTAAGCAAATAATTATTGATATGTGGTATTTGTGAGTGAATATTGGCTATATTAGATTGGGCTCTTAAATTGTTTTCTCCAAAATATATGAGATTATTGCATAGTCATTATCCCACAGTTGAAGTTGGTTAATTGTGCCTTTTTTTTTTTTTAAAGGAACTCCATGAGGGCAGATACTATATCCACAAGCAATATCAAAAACCGAATTGGTAACAAATTACCAACTGAGAAATTTGTAGATGTCCGACACCTGTTAGATGAAAAACGTCAGCACACACGTCTACGGCCACCAGGCAGCAATACTAAGTCAGGTATTGTTTGTTCAGTTGTGGTTCTGAGCTCCAGAAAGCAAATTAGGGCAGAGGTAGGTCCTTGGATAAAACATTGCCAGTAATGAACTGATTTAGTTGTCCTAGTTCATCACTTCTAAATTTTGGGTTAGGCATTGGAACTTTAGGACATGAAAAATAATCGTACTTTTGCAGTACTAGCTTTCAATATTTATGTCCCAATTATTTTACTCTGTATGTCATTGATACACTTTATACATAGGATGATAGAAATTAAGTTGGGTTTTTGTATAAATGGTCCAGAATTTGAACTAGATAGTATACATGTGCAGAGTGGGTACTTGGCCACGCCTGCTGTGTGCCAGGCCCTGGGTTAGATGCAAAGTCATCATAGCACTTAGATGGAGAAACACGAGTGCACATATTCTGGTAATTCCACCCCAAAACAGAATGGAGTAAGTGCTCTACTAGGTCTGTAAGCAGTAGGCCATGGGAGCACAGAGGGGAGGTGGGTCTACTGGGGGAATTGTGGAGGGCTTCTTAAAGAAAGTGGCTTTAGAGCAAGGCTCGGGGAGGGAGTAGGATCTCCATTGGCAAACCTAGTTTTTTGAGGTGGGAAATAAACTGATCTTATATTTATTTTAGAAAGATAATTTGTGGCAGGGTGGGGTAGGGTAGAGAGCTAAATAAGTAACAAGGGTCTAAACTAGATCCGGGAGAGTGGAGATGGAATGGATGAGAATATCAAAACTTGTAAAGGAAGAAGACTTGGCACTAGGAAATGAGGGAGCAAAGGGAAAGAAGCCAAAGGACTCAGGCCTGAGAAACCAGAAAGTTGGGGATGCTTCTCTCTGAGATAATAAGCAAGATGGATGAAAGCTGCAGTACAGTGACTTGCTAGTAAACGTGTTGTTGCTGTTATTGTTAGGGGGAACTCAAGAGGACAGATTTCTTGGAGGAGGTTTGGAGGAAGGGAAAAACAAATTTGATTTGTCATATCTCCCCTTGATCCTTTGCTTTTGTCAATCTCATTACATTTACTATTAAATGTAATAAGTTTATTAAGAATTCCTTATATGTTCAAAGATTGTGGTTTCTGTCCTCAGGGAACTTACAGTATTGTTTGTTAGCTGAAATGTTTGTAAATTCTTTGGTATGCTTGGTTCTACTTAAAACACACGCACAAAAAACGAAACAGCTGAGTTTGTGTCAGAAGTTCCTTTCTGGAGCAGTCAGCTGAGAGGTTTTTTCCACTGGAAGCCTCGATGTCTGAACTTTCCTAGGGGAATCCGGACTGATTATATAGAGAGAAGGATTTTAGAAGCTTGATTTTGTCAGGCTCTTTGTCTTGTGTGCCAGGCCCTGGGTTAGATGCAAAGTCATCATAGCACTTAGATGGAGAAACACGAGTGCACATATTGGGGAGATTTGGCACCAGGTCCTCTAGGGATCTCAGGTTGACAATATCAATAGCAAAGCACACATGCTTGGTCACAGTAATACTTTTTTTCCTTTTTCTAGATATACGCCAGCGGTTAGGAAAAAGACCATATTCTCCAGAAAAGGCTTTTGGTAGTAACCCAGTCTTTCGGAGAGAGCCTTTTTCTGATGTACATAGTAGGCTGGGTGTTCCCAGGCAAGACATTAAAGGCCTCTACTCTGATACTCGGGAGAAGAAATCAGGTTGGTAACACTTAAAACCGAGGGGGATAGGAATTGGGTAAGAGCAGACTACAGCATAGAAATATTTTGTTGGTCAAAGGCAAGAAATAGCGTATGTCAAAAATAAATTATTTTTCCTCTTCCGTTATAGTCGTCATAATTGTAATAAGGGTATGGAAAATTTAGAAAATAGAGAAAAAACAAAACCAGCCTTGGTTCTTTCTGTTTAGCGCAAATACTTTTTAGTCTTAAGTTTCTATTCACATCTTTGTCCATATACATATTCTGCTTTTTTCATACAGGATTTTATTGTGATCATTTTTTCACATTGTTAAATTCTTTATAAATAAAATATTTAATTGCCTTTATAGTGTAGTATGCTATGAAATGCTAAACACGTATTTCTCTATTGTTAGATATTAATAAAGTATATTTTAAAAGTTAATGGATAGTGGGCCAACTCTCTGAAAGTTTACAGTATAGCAGGCCTGTCAGTTTGCAGAATTTATAGCTGGGAATGATCTGGGAATGGCCCACTCCTGGCAGAATGAAGCTCTACAGAGAATGGTGAGTCTCACCAGGGAGGGGCAGGTATAGCATAAGCAGCCTCCGAGGTGATTCTGATATGCATGGGAGGCACACGTCCCCTAGCTGTGGGACCCAAAGATCCCTCAGTTTGCAGGCAGGGATGATAGCCAGGGAAATGAGATTACCTTCCTAATGCTGCAGAGAGGTTACAAGAGCCACAGACCCCTCCCCAGTGTTTCTTGCACATCAGGTGATGGCAATGCCCCTGCTTCTCAGCATTGACCACCAAAACTGAAATGCCTTCTCATCCAAACAGGTAGTTTATGGACGCGCTTAGGATCTGCACCCAAGACCAAAGAAAAGAACACGAAGAAGGTGGATCACAGGGCGCCAGGCACTGAGGAAGATGACTCTGAGCTGCAAAGGGCATGGGGGGCTCTGATAAAGGAGAAAGAACAGTCTCGCCAAAAGAAGAGCCGGTTAGATAACTTACCATCTCTCCAGATTGAAGTTAGTCGGGAAAGCAGCTCTGGTTCAGAGGCAGAGTCCTGACGCCCTTGGGGCTAATGGCAGCTGCACTAAAATCTGACATTCTTGTGCAGGGTGGGGTGCACAGTAGGACCCCTCTGCTCCCCCGCAGGAGTTGGCGCCCCTCCTGCTCTTACACAGTCACCCTCAGCTCTTGCTGCTTCAGCAAGACATGTTAAGAATGTGATGTGTTTTGAAGGGCATCTGTCTATATTTTGCTGCAGAGTAAGAGTTCTGGGCCCTCAATCCTTTCCCCACTACCCCACAAGCTTTACCCTTTGAGGAAAAGGCAGCCCTCCAGATTTTGTAGACGTTTTTCTTAATATTTTTAACATTGTGCTTTTAAAGAAATGTTTTACACAGTTCATCCAAAGAGCAGAGAACTGAACTTCTCACTATTGCCTTGGCCCTGACAGCTGTTACCAGCACCCTTTTCCCAAGAAAAGTCAATTCCCAGGTGCTTATTGGACAGCCTTCGAGGGGGAAGATGAGGGAAGCTGCCAGCTCACCCTTCCAGGACCCTAGTGTGGGGGCCGGATCTCATGGACCTGACCTCAGAGGTGCACCAGTGCCGCCCAGGTAGATAAGAGATGCAGCATCGATCATGCTTCCGTTCCTCCCTGGGGATTTCTGTTAGGGGCATCTTAGCAGTCAGCTTGAAGTGAAGATCAAGTTCAGTGCTGTGGGATTTTTAGGAACAAAAAACTGTGACTTCTGGATTTGGGGTGGATTTTTGTGCTGAGGTGGGGTCATGGGTTAATGTTGAACAATTTTTAAGTCTGTATTATGTTTAAAAATATTAATGATTTAAAAGTTTAAATTTTTAATTTTTATATGTGAAAATATTTCCTGTTGGCTACAAGGGAAGCTCAAGTGGTGTCTTATGTGTGCTGTTAAATATATATTATATACTTTGGAAGAAGGCAAAGAGAGGAGTCTCATTATTTTTAAATGATCCTAATTGTATAGTCTGTCTGCTGTATATAGCGTTCAGCTTGCTTTTTGGCCACTGTAGGAAAAAAATCCATCCATCTGAGATGGGGTCCTGTTGTTTATTATCACTTCAGAAGTGATACATTAGTATTTATTCTTTCTATTTCTAAGTTCTGGCACCTGAAGATATCTTTAAAACTGGCAAATAAGATAATAGTAATAGAAATTTTAGTTTGTTTATTTCTCGTTCACTTCTAAACTCCATTCAGATTATTTTAAAGGCAGTAGATTACTTTGTCTTACTATTTGATCTTTATTTTGAAGTATTTAATGTTTGTATTCCTCTACAAGCTTAAAAATAGTGTTTCACTTCAATTCACTAGAACTTAAGAATTAGAGATAGTAAGCCTTTGTCGCTTTGTGATGTCACAACTCCTCACCTGTCTGGAGTGTTTCAGTACCTGGTGCAGCCCTGGATTCTAAGGATCTTTACTTGTGGCATTGATAGTTGATTACAGTGTGGTGTGATTGAATGCAGAACACTGCTGCTAAGAAAGGAAAGAAAGGGCTGTGGGACTTGAGAGCTGCAACAGCTGTACTCTACCATGTTTTGTTGCTTAACCTGCTTTTCACTCCCTTTAGAAAGATTAGAGGCTATTAACTACTGTATGTTTCCGCTTCCTCATCGGATTCTTGGAGAGAGATGGTTCTCTGCCAGCTGAGACTTACCGTTTCTGAGGTTTCTCGCTTTTTTTGCCCTGTGGAGCGTACAGCTGAGAGCCAAGTTCTTGAGAAGGGCAAGGTTTGGGGAGTTGGTAGAGTGAGAAGGACAAGGACCTGAGAGTCCGAGACCTGGATGCCAACCCCGGTTTCTGTTCCATGGGCCTGGGCCTCTAGTTTTCCCGTCTGGCAAATGAATGGGCTGGTACCAGAGCTTCTTGACTTTGTTGGTGCGTCTCAGTGGTGTTTTACTCTTCCCGAAGCAATGGTTGTGGTGGGCTGGCCAGCACTGGTTTCTGTTGCAGGTGTGGGGAGGGTCAAGAAGGGCATGCATGAGGTTTGGGGCAGGGATTGACCTCCATCCCATTTCCATTACAGTCTCTGGGTCTTCTAGTGGGACAGAGATGTCCTTGTGGTCAGGGTCCTAACTGATGTGGTCTCAGCAGTGTTCAAAAAAAGCCCTTCTGTGTTTCCCAGTCATGACCTTTTCCACCAGTAGTTTGAGCCCATCTCTCCCATTGCCTTATAGTCCTGGCCAGTCTCCTGCTAGAGATCAGGGAGGGCTTTCTGAAAAGGTGGTGGTGTGTAGTCAAAACTGGGCCTTTCATCTAACCAAGAAAAATGCCCACTTCAGCAGCCTTACAATTCTTACAAATACACAGACCCCAGAAAAGTTATCTTTGAAGATTTCACTTCCCCAAGTTATTGTTGGCCACCTCGTCTTGCTCTCTGGCCCACACTCAGGCACTCAGATGTTACAACATCTTACATGTGCTGTGAATGCCCAGGCCCTTTCTTTGGAGTTTGGGAGTGAGGGTAGACAGTTAGGATGGCCCCCTAGTGGCAGCTCAGTGTGCCTGGGCGCTCCTTATGTATGTGGGCAGCAGGGCTACAGACTTTTCTATATTCTTCTTAGCCTTTATGCATATGAGATTACAAATACATTTCTGCTGCTTGATAGTAATTGCAGATACCTCATTTCTGTTTCCCACTCTCCCTCTTGGGAGAGACACCAGCTACCCAGGAGAACTTGTGGAGCCTGTGACAAGCCCTCCTCTGGCCCCTTTTCTCGTCCCATGAACTCCTCCCCTTAGTTCAATCACTGTCTTCTCCCACTTCATCCCTGTGACAGCCTCCTCCCTGATCTCTGCCCCATATCCCATCCCTCCATCTCTGTTCTGTGCACTGCAGCTGGGATGAACTTTTGTTGTTTGCAGCTTTACTGAGCTATTATTTACATAGCATACAGTTCACTCCTTTCAAGTATACACTTCAAGGGCACCTGGCTGTCTCAGTTGGAGGAGCATGCGACTCTTGATCTCGGGGTTGTGAGTTCGAGCCCCACATTGGGTATAGAGGTTACTTAAAAATAAAAAATTTTAGGAAAAAAAGTGTACACTTCAGTGGCTTTTAGTATATTCACAGAGTTGTGCAGCCATCACCATAGTCAATTTTAGAACATTTTCATCACCAAAAACAAACCCTATATCCATTAACAATCATTCTCCAGTCCCTCTTCCCTCCTGGCAACCACTACTTTTGGTTTCTGTGGATTTGCCTATTTTGAATGCTCATGTAAATGGAATCATACACTTTGTGGCGATTTGTGATTGGCTTCTTTCACTAAACATATTTTTGAGGATCATCCTTGTTGTAGCCCATATTAGTACTTCTTTTTATTAATGAATAATACTCCATTGTATCAATACAGTACATTTTATTTATCCATTCATCAGTTGATGGACATTTGGGTTGTTTCCACTTTTGGCTGATGTGAATTATGCTGCTATGGAACATTTATGTACAAGTGTTTGTGATCATGTTTTCATTACTCTTGGGTTATATATCTAGAGGTGGAATTGCTGGGTCATACAGTAACTCTGTCTTAACCTTTTGAAGAACTGCCAGACTATTCTCCCAAATGGCTGCATCATTTTCCATTTTCCCCATTAGTGTTTGAGGGCTCTGGTTTTTCCACGATCCTCGACACTTACTTCGCAAGGTGAAGTGGTAGCTCCTTGTGATTCTGATTTGCATTTCCCTAATGTATAATGATATTGGGCATCTTTCTGTGTGCTTCAGAATGAACTTTCTTTTTTTTTTTTTTTCTTTTATTTATTCTTGTTTTCTTTTTCAGAATGAACTTTCTTAAGAAAGTTATTCTGTTATTCTTCTGCTTAAAACCTTTCCAAAGCTTGGAATAAATTCCAAACTCCAATGATAGCTCACAAGGCTTGTCAAAATCTAACTTCTGGTATCTCTGGCCTGTTCTCCCCAACCTCCCCTGCCCTGTGCCCACTAGTTACTTGGACCCATCTTGATCTCACCAGCCTTTCAAACTCTGCTTAGTGCTTTTCTTCCTCAGCAGTGATACACTCCCCTGCACCTTTTCCCTTCTGCCTAAGCCTTGTCTTCTCTTTTCCCTCATCCTCAGACTTAGAGACCACTCCAGGTGGCTGCCTCCAACTTCCAGAGCCAGGTTATGGGCCCCTGCTACACAGTACTGTCATGAATGAGACTCTGCTCATTTCAAGGTTGGGCTATACAGTCACACCTAAGATAAAAATGGAGTGTAATCAAAATTCCTCTTGGAAATCCTGGGGAACATGCCATGTTGAAAACCAGCATCGTGAGATCCAGCACAGTTGGTTTCTGCCTGTGTGGGAACAGATCATAGTTTGTTTGGTTGAGCTCCAGCTGAAGTGGTTGGCCTGCAATGAGGGCCATATTGTGCAAAAAAACCCCACTTATTTTTAGGTGTTAAACTCACTCAGGCAAGCAACTCACTTTTGAAGAGGCTCTTGGGAACTGTAAGAAGCCACACAAGCTTACCTTAGGTGAGTGGAGGGGCAGGTGAAATGGCCCAAATGACTTAAAATTGTTTTCCTTTTTCCTTGTCTTTTTAAAAATTTTTTCAGGAGAATGTACCATTGTGTTTGCCTAAGTGAAATGTGTGTATGATGCCAAATCTCTGTAACCACCCCCTAAAGCCAGGACGGCTATACACTGAATTGTAATTCCCTGTTCCTACTTTGTCTTTTTTGCTAGATTGTAAGCTCCATGAGAGTAGGCACCATGTCTGGTTTGGTCATGGGGGTTTCTCCAGTCTTAGAGCCATGCCTGGGACCTGGCAGGTTATCTATAAACATGCGGTGAATGTATAAATCCCCCAGCTGCAGGAACAGCTTCATTCTCTGAGGCCTGGGGTCCTCTTACAGGCTAGTCCTTGTTTTCTGCCTTGTACACACAATACTTGATGTTCATGTTTTATTTTCCCTTTTAGCCTGTGAGCTCCTAATGAGCAGGTGTCTTCATGTTGTTATCTCTGTATCCTCCCACCATGCCAGTCCAGAGTAAGGAGTACTTAAAAAGTGTTTGGTAAACGAGTGAATTATGGTAACAACCCAGCTCTGACTCCTTTGCCTACAGGCTAGTCGAAATCTAGCTGACACTACCATATTGAAAAAGAGGAAGATTATTCAGAAGTGCATAAACTGTACTTGTATAAGAAAAAATCTCATTAATTAGACCTCCATAAAATTCAAATTTTGGTGATCTGGCCATATCTGAGCTGAAGTTTACCTGCTGTATAAAGAATTTGCAAGAGAATCATGTAGAATATTTTTTTGGAAAGCATTCATCTGCCCCAGGAGAGCAGGAAAGGAAGCTGGTAGGTGGATGAGAGGCCCCAAAGAGGGACTACTGAGCCAGTTCTTAGCTTTGGGTCCTAGGGGAGAGGAAAGTAACGGCAGTCCAAAGAAGGCAAAGAGAAAACTTGTTCAGGCAGCAGCTCTTTTGCCTCCAGTAGCAATTCCAGCTCTCACTCGAGTGTTCTTAAAGTTATGCTGCAATGCAAACGGGCCGTTTGGGTTCACAGTAACAGCGAACCACGGCTTCACAGATTAATTAATTGCTGTACAAATCAATTGGGTATATAAGTATTTGCTTTTAAACTTTATATAACAGGAAACAAATGAGAAGTTAAAAAAGCATTTTTTTTCCTTTAAGAACTAAAAGGACAGAATGTTTTTGATAATTTTGAGAATATCACACTTGCTTCAAGGCAGATTATTGCATAATCTGACCAACAAAAATCCAGAACTTTTCTTACATGTTTATAAAATAAATCTTAGAAGAAAAAATATGGTAAGCATTTTTTTTTTTTAAATGAAATTCTATGAACATTTCACAAGATTTTGATGTTCCTGGGAGCAATTAGGGAAATGCTGGCTCAAAAGTCTATTTCGGATTGTGAGGCACTGAAGTGGGAGTTTCCTGTGCTATAGATAAAACTCTAGAGTATGGGTGGTATTAACCTGCCAAGTCAATACCCTGCCCTAGGGTTCTTACCTGTTTTTGCTCGAGCAATTCTGAGGCCCTCTTTGCATGACCAGAGTCTTCAGTAGGTGAAACTTTGTGTTATCTCAAATTGTCTGTCACCCTCACCTCTGACTGGTGTAGGTTAGTGAAGCCAAGAGGCCCACACCATTGGCAGGAGAGGAGACATGACCTTCCTATCCATTCCTGGCTGTTTGTATGTTTAATCATGTGGTGCCTCCCCTCTTATCATTGGCAAGGATTACTCAGAAAGCCTATGAGCAGGAGGTTGTACTTTTAGCTCAGGTAGAGTGTCTCTGGGGGAGGGTCAAATAGAATAGTGTCTGAGACTGGGCCTGAAGCCTGGGGACTCATTTTTTCTCACATACAAACTGGAAAAGACTGAACAAGTCCCTTCACCTCTCTGGACCCCAGTTCCCTGTCTGTCAGATGAAGAGCTCAACTGGGATGGTCTCCAGGTTTCTTTCTATTGCTAATGTGAGTTCTAGGATCTTTGCTCTGCCTTTGCAAAGACCATTAGGAGCCTAAGTTGAACAGGAAGGAGGTGCGGGCAAGCAAGAGGCCCAAGCCCTTGGACCCTTGGTCCATAAACCAACCCCTCAGCTACAGAAGAACAAGAGGATCCTCTCCCTTGCTTCCTCCACACTAAGCCCACCTTCCCCAACACATGCACACATGCACCATTCAGTGTTTTATTTGGGAGGCTTTTTAGGAAGTAGTCCATTTGTATTAGCATGGGCTGCCATAACAAAATATAGACTTAGTGGCTTAAACACCAGAAATTTATTTTCTCACCATCTAGGGGCTGAAAGGCCAAGATCAGGATGCTAGCATAGTCAGGTTCTAATGAGGGCTCTCTTCCTGGCTTGCAGACGGCCATATTCTCATAGTGCCCTCACATGGCCTTTCCTTGGTACGTGCACATGGGGAGAGAGATCACTCTTCCTTTGCTAAGGCCACTAAGCCTATTGAGTAGGGCCCTACGTTTATGACCTTAATTATCTCCTTTAAGGCCTTTAGACCCTATCTCCAAATAAACTCATGTTGGGGGGTTTATGGCTTCAACATACGAATTTGGCAGGGGGCGGGGCACACAGTTCAGTGCATGACACCCAGTATATGTTTGTGAAATGAGGTCTCTGCTTTTTAAAAGCTCACAAACTGGGAGGGATTTAGCCCCATGGGTATGAGAGGAGTAGGGTTGTAGTAGTTCAGAGTCCTGGTACTGGAGGAGACAGACCTGTCTTAAGTCCCAACCCTGCCACTTATTAGCCATATCGCCTTAGGCAAGTTACTTAACCTCTCCAGTCCAGTATTCTCATCTGGGAAATCAGGATAACCAAGTAGGGTGGCTGTTAGGGTCAGATGAGGGCATTGCATGGAAGGCCCTTGGCACTGAGTCTGGCACTCCCTCCTTAGTGCTCAGTCAATGGTAGTGATTCCTACTGCTCCTCAGACTTCCCCCGGCTGCCCTTTGCCAGCTCTGTCCTCCATTGCAGCCCTGTCTCCATAAGTCCTCACGCTTCCAAATGCCCTCTACCCAGCTTCCCAGGACTCAGAAGGCTAGTGGGTAGTTAGAACATCTTATATGGGGGTGCCTGGGTGGCTCAGTTGGTTAAGTGACTGCCTTTGGCTCAGGTCATGATCCCAGGGTCCTGGGATCGAGCCCCGCATCCAGCTCCCTGCTCCGCGGGAAGCCTGCTTCTCCCTCTGCCACTCCCCCTGCTTGTGTTCCCTCTCTCACTGTCTCTCTCTGTCAATTAATTAAATAAAATCTTAAAAAAAAAAAAGAACATCTTCTATGCCTACAGGCGATGAGGCAGGACGGTGGGAACAGCCCCCATCCACTGGTGAATGCAGATACCAGTGCTTT
The DNA here is from genome assembly GCF_004348235.1 of Phoca vitulina. Lineage (NCBI taxonomy): Eukaryota > Metazoa > Chordata > Mammalia > Carnivora > Phocidae > Phoca > Phoca vitulina. Next base: position 172,755 of record NW_022589831.1, read on the forward strand.
GGACTCACTCTCAAAACAGAGCAGTTAGTGCTTTGACCTCTTGCTGAACAGGTCGTCTCCATCCTGTAACTTTTAAGACTTTTTATTTTGAAATAATTTCAAAATTACAGAAAAGTTTCAAGGATAGAACAAAGAACATTTTACCATGTTTTATCATTCATTCTTTCCCTCCTGTCTTCTGTCACCTCATCCCCACCTCTGAAGCATGAACTATTTGAGAGTGACTTGCATACACCTATCCCTTTACCCCTAAATATTTTAGTGTACATTTCCTAAATTCTTAGGAAATACGGACAATCTCTCATATGACCATCACATAGTTATCTAATTCAGGAAGTGTATAATTTTATCTGATCAGTACAGTAGTATCTAATCTTTAGTACATGTTTCATTTTTGCCAGCTATCCCAATAATGTTTTTTGAAGCTTTTTTTTTTTTTTTTCCTGGTCCAGGATCACACTGCATTTTGTTTCCTGTCCTTAGTCTCCTTTAACCTGGAACAATTCTTTAACCTTTGTCTTATGAATATACTGATGTTTTTGAAGAGTTCAGCCCAGTTAAATGTTCTAGAATGTCCCTCAAGTTGGTCCCTTACCATTTGTCTAAAACCTGTATGAGGCTCTGAGCAGAAGCATTGTAGAACATAGTCTGGCTCTTTCCTTGGGATCTTAAATTTGGATTTGTGGGGACAGCAGTTACTATCAGGGGCACACAGGACCTATGTGTTCTCATGATTAGGGTTCTGTCATGCTGACACCAGCAAGCTTGGATAAATACATCTTTGAGGGAGGCAGGATGAGTCTGCATTCTAGAAGTCTCCAAAGATGCAGAAATGGCCCTGCACCCTGTCCAGCCTCCAGTCACTAGCTTGGCTTGGCCTCCTGAGGTGCCCTGAAGTTCATACTCCAGACATGAAGTCCTGCTCTCAGAAATCTTGAGCAACCTGCAGTCCTGGTTTCTAACATGTCCCTACTGTTGGTCTGCTCTGTGGCCTGGGGCTACTCCCTTCCCCCTCTGGGTCAGTGATGGGGAGAGGAGCTTCTCCTGGCTCTACCAAGTGCCCCTGGCACTCCAAACAAGTGTGGGGTAGGGGGAAAGTCACTGAGCCCTGGACTGGTGGGAAAACAGGCCAGGACTCTGGACTATGACAAGGTTAAGCCAATTTGGATGGTCTTCGTTGTGATCTGGCAGGCAGATCATCAAACCTGGAGCTTTGTTTCCAGCTGTCGGACAGTGTCCGAAATGGTGAATTGTAATCTCTGTTCAAGCAACCATATAGCATCAGGGAACTATCACATTAGTTGTAGGTATTTTGTCAGACCAAAGCAGACAATGCAAACATGTTTTAAGTGTCATTGATCTCCACAAGACTTTGGCCAAGCAAGCTTTCAATGTGAGAAACAAAATAAAATTGATTTTCGTCTTGTTATTAAGTCAACACCCTTGTCTGCTTTGTTTTAACACTTGCACTAACACTTCAGCGTGCTCTCTCTGGGGATGCGGACATTCACGTGAGAGACATAGACTCTCGTGCCTTTTTGAATGTGGATTCATTAAAATTAAATACAATTTAAAATTCAGGTCCTCAGTTGCACTGATAACATTTCGAGGGCTCAGGAGCCACATGCAGTTAGTGACCACTGTGTTGGACAGTGCAGATCTAGAACACCATCATAGTTCTGTTGAACAGCACTGCTGTACACTTACAGCAGTCAGGGAAGCAGGGACACTTCCTTCTGTGACTGACAACAGACTTGGTCACAGGGAAAATTTGACAGATTGTGAAGTTAGCTTTTAAATATGACTGCAGACTGTTGGGGTGCTGGATTGGATCAGAGGTATGCTGGAAGGATTTACGGAATTTTATGTCTTCTGTCTGGTAGCTCAGAGCTTCCCACGTTACGGTGCTATAGCCAGGTTTTAAAGAGAATGCAGCCAAGCTGAATTCACTGAGGTGGTGATTTCAGTCAGTGCACTGGGTCTTAACATTTATCAGGCCCTCCATAGCCTCAGGGCCTTGAGTGCAGGGGCCAGGTGCAGGAGCCCGGTTTCTAGCTGTGGGGTACTTCTGGTAGGAAGGGGACCCCATTCTCACTGCTGAGGCAACCACCACTAAGGACCCTGGGCTGGGTGTTGGGCTGAGGTATCTGGTGGTAGGTTCTAGAGCAGGGCAGGGGACTGGGACTCACTCACATGAATGATAAACAACGTCTGGATTAATACTACTCCTGCACTTGAACATCTATCTGATGAGGACATCCAGAGCTGTGTTCCTAGGCCAAACCTCGGCTCACTGTTCCACGAAGCATGGGTCATGGAGAAGGGCTGACAACTGTCTCTGAGCTTCCAAGACCCAGCCCCCCCAACTGCCGAGGAAGCCACATAGTCAGCTGTGCACAAGTGGGAACATCCGTGTCTACTTGTAAGTGCCTGTCTGCCTGTGGGTCCTTGCTTCTGTGTGTGTCTGTCCCCGCCTCCTGGCCACCCAAGCAGAGGAGGGGAAGCTGAATAGGCCGAGGTCCACGCCGCTGCATCTGCTCCTGCTAGGATGTGGCTCTTCCACACTCTGCTCTACATGACCAGTAAGTCAGCCTCACCCCCGGCCCTGGGAGGTTGCTGTGCCCTCAGCACAGCCTGTCTGTCTAAATGGGGCTCACTCAGAGCGAGAGGTCAGAGACCATAGGTGCTCTTGCTTGCTGGGTTAGATCCCCAGCCTTACTCAGAAGGGCTTCTGAAGCTGTTGATGGTGCTGACAGCCTGTGGCTTCAGACTCCAGAGCTCTGCTACCCTGTTCCTCCTCCAGCCAGCCTCCCCTCCCCGCCTTGGGCCTTTTCCCCACCGCACCCATTCCTGGCAGGTCCCTGGGTCTGTGCAAGTTTGTTCTCAGAGTATGGAGGCTGATGGTGCCCACCCTACCCAGCAGAGCACCCTTCCATCCCAGACTGGGGCTCAGCTGATGAGGGTGGGGGACTCTGAGAACATGAGCGTTGAGGAGAGACTGGGGGGGCATGTGTCTGTGTGGTAGAATGTGAACGTACTGGGAGAGCCTGCTTCCTGTTTCTGATGTTAGGGCCAGTATGAGAACCTCTGTGTGGGTGGAGGGGGGCGCTTCCTCTTCCCCCCGCCTGGGGGTCCCATTCTGGCCTTTAAAACTACCATGGAAACCACTTGGGGCAAGCCAAGCCATGAGCCTGCACCTGCCTACAAGGCCTCAAGGATGAGATTGAGCATGGTCATTGAGCCCCTGGAGGCAGCTCAGGTCAAGCAGGGGGCTAGGGTGGTCCAGCATAGTGATCTGGACAAGCTTCCCCGGGGGTCTCCTGCATTGGTCAGAAGCTTGATGGAAGAATGAGATGAACATCAGGCAGATGTTTCAAGGCTCTTGGGAGCCTGAGTTCTCCCTGAAGGATGGGCAGGGGCCAGCAAGTGAGCACCAGACAGTGTCTGAAAAAGCTGAATCCATTGTTGGAGGGAACTCAGAATTAGCAACCACCCTGGGGCCCGGTCACCAGGAGGCAGGCCAAAAGTGTAGGGGACCAGCAAAACATACATTTTTGGACACATTTTAATATTTGATATTCAAAATAATCATTATGAAAAGGCCAGGGGCGCCTGGGTGGCTCAGTTGGTTAAGCAACTGCCTTCGGCTCAGGTCATGATCCTGGAGTCCCGGGATCGAGTCCCGCATCGGACTCCCTGCCCGGCGGGGAGTCTGCTTCTCCCTCTGATCCTCCCCCTCTCATGCTCTCTGTCTCCCATTCTCTCTCTCAGATAAATAAATAAAAAATCTTTAAAAAAAAAAAAGAAAAGGCCAATACTTTGTTGAACTTTCTTTTCCTTATTTTACAGTTTAGACTTCTCTTTATTTTCACTCACATACAGAGTGTGGAGAGGGTTTCACACTTTTTATGGCTTAAGGCTTTGATCCCCCATCACCAAGTATGTCTGAAAAAGATACTTAGGCTAGACTCTGGTCCACCCCTTCCCAGAAAGGAGGAGGTGACTGGAGCCCAGAGAGGTGCAGTGACTGTCCAGAGTTACAAGCAAGTACACGTAGAAATGGGGCTCAAGCCCAGGCCTCTGCCCTGACTTCCAGCTCTAGAATACCCCATGGCCTGGGGTGCTAACACTGGCATCATTCTGAGCTCCTCCTAGTCTCTGTTTCCTGTGGCCTCTGGCATGACCAGCCATTGCCCCAGTGCCTTTTTCAGCAATGTCAATCCAAGGGACATTTATCAAACCCCTTCTGGGGCCTAGACAGTCCCCAAGCTGATGGACAGCAGAGAGCAAGGTGGAGCAGGCTTGCAATGAGGTCACTTAGCCCACAGCTTGGCTAAGCTATGGAAAGGGTGTGAGAGCAAGGCCCCAGCAGCTCCAGTCCAGAAACGAAGCTGGCTGTGAGGAGGGATGGAGGGAAGGACCAATCCTGAAGAGTTTCCTGGAGGAGGTGAGACGTGCTGAGTTTTAGGGGCTGGGGAGAGTCTGGGAAAGTGACACAGAGATGCAGGGAGGTTGGGAGGAACCCCTCAGACTATGACTCCAGGCCCAGGGCCCTGAATCCTGTGCCTGGCTGGGCTTCCCTAGACTGGAGGAAATCCAGACTATTCTGACGTGACCCTGATCTTTTACCCTTCCCAAGCCACCCACTGTGGTGATGTCCACTTCTCATCTGTGAGAGCAGATGAGACAACATCAATTGTCTAAGAGTTTTTTAGCCATGAGCAGATACACAAACATACTCTAACCCTGGAGCTGCCCTCAGCCCCACTCTAGCCCTATCTTGCCCTGCTACCATACAGCCTGCTGTCCCCAGCTCAGTCTTTACGCTTGAGCCATCCTATGACCCCAGCCACTCAGTTCTCCCTGGGTCACCTTACAGAGGGGCTTGAGATGGAGGGTAAAGCTGTCAGAACACGACAGGCCCTCCCTTGTGGTTGTAACACTAGCATCAGAAGTCGAGGGCCTGCTGTACTCTTGTACCAACTTCAGGCTGGCCCTGTTGGGTCCTCATGGGGAGTGGGAAGATGTCAGACCTGGCTCTGCCCAGGGCACACCCCAATACTTGTGTGCAAGTATATGATGGAAAACCTTGGTGGTTAGGGATGAGGGACCATAGTGTCCAACTCATGGTCTTCAGCAAGTATAGACTGGTAGAGGGGGGCTTTCTGTTTAGAACCAGTATGGACAAAGATGGGGAGTGTGAGGAGTCTGTTTAGGAAGATGCAGGGCAAAGCTTGAGTGGGAGCCGAAGGCTGCTGTCAACACCCCCCTCCCCGCCCCCTGCCCAGGACATGCTGGGCCCTGGGGGTGAGGGTGCGCTGTCCCTGTCCTGGGCCCCTGTGTGAAGAGAGAGCGGGCTGCACTCAACACTACAAACCCTCTAGCGCCAGCCAGTGGGTCCATTGACGATGCCTTCCGGTCTCGCACAGGGGGGATGGGAAAAGGGCATTCCAAGCAGAGGCAGAACATCTGAGAAGTGCAATGTGTGTGGGCAAGCCAGGTGTGGACTGTGGTCCATGTGGAAACCAGATGTTTCCAACCTTTCTGGGAGGTTGCCTTGTAGGATGTATACAGGGGGCTTGTGGGCAGTCAGGCTGGAGAGGTCCAGGGTGGTGGTGGGGAGGGTGGAGGGCCAAGAGTACCAGGCGGCTAAGGGAGCTTGGCGCTCACCCTGAGGGGAATGGGAAGCCACAGCAGGTCTTGAGCAGGTGGCAACAGTGAGACTTAACATGTGGGAAGGCGGAGTCCTGGAGAAAGGGGAAACCGATGAGGCTCCTGTGTGAAAGACTGATGTGGGTGGCTTGAAGGTGAGCTGCCCCATGGGACAGGCCACTTGCATGTGGCTATGAGGCAGGAGCTCCGCGTAGGTCTTCCTGGGTGTTCTGGGCTTGAGGGTCAGGACACCAGACTCTAGTCCCAGTTCTACAGCTAGCTCCTTATGTAAATTTGGACAAACCATGCCCCCTCGGCCTAAGTTTGCTAAACCAAGAATAGTGCTGTGAGAATGTATATTCAAAATGCCTATAAGAGACTTTTTTTTTTTTTTTAAGATTTTGTTTATTTATTTGATAGAGACACAGTGACAGAGGGAACACAAGCAGGGGGAGTGGGAGAGGGAGAAGCAGGTTTCCCGCGGAGCAGGGAGCCCAATGCGGGGCTCGATGCCAGGACCCTGGGACCATGACCTGAGCTGAAGGCAGATGCTTAATGACTGAGCCACCCAGGCACCCCCCCCCGCCAGTAAGAGTCTCTTAACTGTAGGAAAGAAATGGAGGGTTGCTGGAGGGGTGGTGGGTGGGGCGATGGGGTCACTGGTGATGGGCATGAAGGAGGGCACATGATGGAATGAGCACTGGGTGTTATATGCAACTGATGAATCTCTGAACTCTACCTCTGAAACTAATAATACACTGTATGCTAATGAATTGGATTAAAATAAAATAAAATTAAAAGAAATAAAATGCCCAGTGTGTTGGGGGAAGATAGAGGTTTGGGTGGGGGGGAGGAGTGCTGGCTGACAGGATGAAGGGAGGGTCTTATTCTTACTCAGCAGGCCTAGGTGGCTGGAGACAGCTTAGGAGAGGCAGCCCTGTGGGTAGTGTGGTGACAGACACTGGTTTGGCTGGGCTCATGTGTCTGACGGCACACGGGGGCTTGAGATGGAGGGTAGGGCTGTCAGAACACGACAGGCCCGCCCTTGTGGTTATAACACTAACATCAGCACCCGCATACTGAGCTGTCAGCGTCAGACCCCGGGCAGAGGCGTCCTGTTTGCTCTGCACAGCCCTGTATGTCAGGTGGGGCAACTGAGGTGAGGTGACAAGCCCAAGGTCCTTCAGTGACTCCGTGACAAAGCAAGGATTTGAACACAGGACTGTCTCCCTCTGGGGCCCGTGCTATATTTTCTGAGTGTCTGTGGGAAAGGAAGGGGTTCCCCCATCTGGTGACAGCCCAAGCAAAGGTAAAATGTCAGGGGCCTGGAGGGAATCTGCTCCAGCAAGGTGGCCCACGGCTGGCAGGTCCCTGGCACCAGCCAGCTCCCAGGGTGGGTGCTGGGGACTGGGAAAGCTCAGTGAACACACATTCTCATGCCACCGTACCTGCACAGGTGGTTCTTGCCGACCTAGTTACCAGCTATCTAACCCAGAGCTCTGCCCCGCAGAACTGTGCCTAGCTTTGGGGGCCTTTTGTGACCCTCTTCTCTGTTTACCAACCCCTCAGTGCCTCCAGCTTTCACTAAAGGCTTGAATTAGGCAGACCTGGGCCCTAGACACAAGTATTGACTTTTCTGATGGACCACAAGCAAATCACTCAACTTCTCTGAGCCTCAACACCCAGTGTGGTGCCTGGAAGAAATCAGGTGATCTGGGAGGGTGGCCGTGATCGTCTCTCTGCTCATGTCCTCCCCTTTCCCACCTCTCAAGGATCTGGCATCAGGATCCCCCAGTTGAACAAGGCAAAAATGGGGACAGGGATGGGGTGGTGAACAAGAATCTCGGGCCTACGCTGACATTTCCAGGACACTTCTGGGTCTGGCCCTATGCTGAACTGGGCTTTGTGGTTGAGGGGGAGGGGTGTCACAGATGACTCAGATTAGATCACATTTTGGGGGAGACTGACTTAATCACAGATCACTCTGACCTAGACAGGATTTAGAGCCAGACACACTGCAGGATGTGGGGAAGGGGTGGGGGGATCAGGGACCAGTGAGTTAGTCTGGCTGAGAGTCTGAAGTAGCTCCTGGAGCACGGAGTGCCTGAGCAGGGCCCCAGAGGATGGGGCAGACGTGAGAGCAAGGAGGGCATGCTGGTCAGGGGGATCTGCTTGGGCAAAGGCCCGAAGTGGGAGGTCTGTGGATGGTGTCCAGGGAGAGGGGTATAGAGGAGCTTGACGTGGCTGAGGGCAGACCTGGCAGAGGGGGCATTGTGCTAGGCGGGGAGATACCACAGATGCCCAGGTGAGGAGACTGGACTTATCTCAGGGGTTTCAAACCTTGTCTGTCGGTTACACAGTAGAACACAGAGAGAAAGCCTCCCAGTTACCCCTTGCAAGAAATTGCTACTTCTTACTCTTTATTTTTTTAAAGATTTATTTATTTATTTTAGAGAGAGAGGGCAGAGCCGTGAGGGGCAGAGGGAGAGGGAGAGGGAATCTTAAGCAGACTCCACCCTGAGCGCAGACCCCACAATGTTCTTATCACCTGACAAAGTTAACAATAATTTTGGGGTGTCCATATTCAAATCTTCCTATCTCAATTTATCTTTTTTTAACAATAAATTTTTTTGAGCCGAGATCCAAACAAGGTCCACATTACATTTGGTTGCTATGCCTCTCTTAGTCTAGAGTGGCCCCCTTGCCTATTTCTTGGTTTGTGTGTCTTTTTCAAGTCTTTGCTTTACTGCAGAGCTTGGTCACTTGTCTTGTAGAACAGCTTCATTCAAGATTTGTGTGTTTGCTTCCTTTTGGTGCAGTTTGTCCTTTTATCCTCTGAATTTCCCAAAACCTGAATGTTAGTGCTAATGACTTCATTAAATTCAGTTGAACTTTTTTGGCATGCATACTCTAAACTATTGTGGGGATTTTGCCATACTTCCTAGATATATCTCACTTCCCCTTTTTGTTTCTTTTGCCAAAGTATTTTAAAGGCATGCTACTCAAAATGTGGTCTGAGGATCAGCAGCCCAGGGTGGGCATCACTGGGGAGCTTGTTGAAAATACAGAGTCTGGGACTCCTGTAACCTTCCTACGGTGTCACACTCCAAGGCACATATGTCCGAAGACCCATTCTTGGGGACGTTAAGATTGACTAGTGGGTTCAGGGGGTGTCAGTCTAATTGTAAAGTTTTCTATCAAATTTTCTTCTAGTAGTTTCATGCATTGATGATCGTGGCCTGAATTCATTATTGTACAGTGGCTTGCAAAATTGTGTTTTTATGATTCTATTACTCTGCCCACATCAACTAGGACTATTTGGTGACCCTGAAATGCAATTTATATAGGAAAGATAAGAAAATTAGTATTTTCTCTTTAATAAACAACTTTTAGAGTAAGGGGATGGTGCCCTCATTACTTCTAATGCTAACCAATGCAGTGTTTTGATTTGTTTTGGAGGATTTTTTCTTCTCTCTTAAATATTATTATTAACTTACAGAATTTTTATATATTCAATGTGTTTCAGAAACTTGCAATTATACTTTAATGTAAACTTCTTTGAATTACACAATAAAATTCAGATTAGTGACTTTTCAAATTAAATCAAATCCATGTGACTTGTACCCATTTCAAGACACAGAATATGAGCAACAGCCCAGAAGTACCCTTTGTTACTCCCTCTAGTCATTCATTACCTTATCCCCAAGAGTAACCACTCTCCTAAGTTCTTTTTTTTTTTTTATAAATGTTTATTGTTATGTGCCACTGAGGTTTTGCAGTTGTTTCTTACATATCATTATTGTCAAAACAGACTGATACAATGAGGAACCTAAGTCACAACTCTCCTAAGTTCTAATACCATAGTTTATTTTGCCTGTTTTAAATTTAGTATAAATGGAATTATACAGTATGGTCTGTTTTGTTCCTAGCCTTTGACCCAACATTGTGTTTATGAAATCCAACCACCTTGTTGTAGGTTATTTTCACTGCTGTGGAGTATTCCATTGGTGACTATTCACAGCTTATCCTTTCTACTCTGGATGGATATTTGGGTTGTTCCAATTTGGAGTTATGAATAGTGAGGCTGTGAACATTCTTGTACATGTCTTTTTGTGGACATATAAACACACTTCCGCTGGTGATATGCCTAAGAATAGAATTGCTGGGCCATAAGTTATACATATGCTCTGCTCTAGTGATACACCCAAATGGGTTTTCTGAAGAGGTTGTACTGACTTATATTCTTACCAGCAGTATTTGAGAGTTCTAGTTGCTCCAAATCATTGGCAACACTTGGTATTATCTTTTTCATTTTAGCCATTCTGGTAGTTGTATAGTGATACTATATGGTGGTTCTAATTTGCCTTTCTCTGAAGTCTATTGAGTGCCTTCTTATTTGATTACTAGCCATTTGGATAATTTCTTGTGAAATGTCCTTTTTTACGTACCTCTTTCTTATTGAGCTGTAGGAATTTTGTACATATTCTGATATAAGTCTTTTCTCAGATATTTGTGTCGCAAATATCTTCTCTCACTCTGTGGCTTGCCTCTTTATTCTCTTAATGGTGTCTTTTGATAAACAGAAGTTCTTGAGTTTAATGAAGTTCAGTTTATCAGTTCTTTCCTTTATGGTTAGTGCTTTTTGTGTCCTGTTTAAAAAATATTTGTCCACCCCAGGGTCCTCTGTTTTCTCTTAAAAATGTTATTGTTTCATTTTTCAAAATCAGCCCATCCAAATCCACATTTCAACCCATCAGGAATGTGTGTATGTGTGTGTGTGTGTGTGTGTGTGAGAGAGAGAGATATTGGGTGAGAATAGTCAAGATTAATTTTTTTTTTTTCAATATTGATATCCAAGTGACCCAGCACCATTTAAAAAATCATTCTTGGGTGCCTGGGTGGCTCAGTCGGTTAAGCGTCTGCCTTCGGCTCAGGTCATGGTCCCGGGGTCCTGGGATCAAGTCCTGTGTCGGGCTCCCTGCTCAGCAGGGAGTCTGCTTCTCCCTCTGACCCTCCTGCCGCTTGTGTTCTCTCTCGCTCTCTGTCTCTCAAATAATTAAATAAATAAAATCTTAAAAAAAATAAAAATAAAAAATCCTTTCCTCACTGTTCTTCACTGTCACCTTTGTCATAAAATAGGTGATCATATGTGTTTGGACTCTCTGTTCCATTGGTCTGCCTGCCCTGTGCTAGTATAATTCTGTCTTAACTATAACTTTGTAATGTCTTGATTACCAAGTCCTACAAGTTTGTTATTCTCCCTTAAGAGTGCCTGACTATTCTTGCACTATGCAATTTCCTATAAATTTTTAAATTGGCTTGTTAACATATCTCACCCCCCCACCCAGTAATTTGCTGGGATTTTGATTAGGAATCAATTGTAGCTATAGATCAGTATAGTGATAATTGACAACAGTATTGAGTCTTCCATTCATGAACATGATCTATTCCTTCATCTATTTAGATCTTTAATCTCTCCTAATCTTTTATAGTTTTCAGCATAGAGGTTTTGCATGTTTTTAGTTAGACTTATTTTTAAGCATTTGATTTTTCTGTCTTTTGCTAATAGCATCTTTAAAAGTTGTTCATTCTTTATTTGATCATTGGCGGCATATAGAAGTACAGCGTTTCTTTGTATATTGCTTCTATATCCAGAAACCTTGCTAAAGGCTCTTGTTAATTCTCAGTGTTTGGCTGTGAATCTGTTGGATTTCTCAGTCTACTTAATCATTTCATCTGCAAATAATGGCAGTTTAATTTTTTCCTTTTTAATCTTTATGGCAATCTTTTTTTCTTATTGATCTAAGTCCGCTGGTAAAATGTTGAGTAAAAATGGTGAGAGTGGGGGTGCCTGGGTGGCTCAGTCGTTAAGCATTTGCCTTCAGCTCAGGTCATGATCCCAGGGTCCTGGGATTGAGCCCCGCGTTGGGCTCCCTGCTCAGCAGGAGGCTTGCTTCTCCCTCTCCCACTCCCTCTGCTTGTGTTCTCTCTCTCGCTGTCTCTCTCTCTCTGTCAAATAAATAAATAAATAAAACTTTAAACAAACAAAAAAAAGTGGTGAGAGTGATCATCCTTGTCTCATTCCTGATTTTAGGGAAAGCTTTCAGCAACTCACCAATAAGAATGATGTGTGCTGAAGGTTTTTTGTGGATATTCTTGATCAGATTAAGGAAATTCCTTCTATTCTGGTTTACTGTGATTTTTTATCACAGACCAGTATGAGATTTTATCATGCCTTTTTCCTGCATCTATCATAATGATCCTATGATTTTTTTCCTTTTTTCCCTGTTAATGTGATAAATAAATCAGTTATTATCAAATGTCAAACCACCCTTCCATTCCTGAAATAAACTCAACTTGTTGTGATATATTATGCTTTTTATATGTCACCAGATTTGATTTGCTAACATTTTGCCTAGGATTTCTACATCTATGTCCAAGAGAGAGATCAATTGTCCTTCCTTGTATTGCTCCTGTCAGGTTTTTTCCTGATTTTTGTTTGTTTGTTTTTTAAATCTTTGCTCTTGTCAGGTTTTAATATCAATGTTATTCTGACCCCATAAGATGATTGATAAGTATTCTCTCAATCCTGTTCTCTGGAACAGTTTGTGTAAGATTGCTATTTCTTCTTTAAATGTTTGGAAGAGTTTGCTGTAAAGCCATCTGTGCTTGGAATTCTTCCTAAGGTTTTTAATAATCAATTTAATTTCTTTGATAAAGATTATTCAGTTTGCACTTTTTTCATCAGTTTTGGTAAATCTTTATTTCAAGGAATTTGCCTATTTCAACAAAATTGTGAAGCGTAGTGGCATAAAATTGTATATACTATCCTCTTATTATTTCTTAAATGTCTTAGGATCCATTCTGATGTCCTCTTTTTCATTCATATTGGTAATTTGTGTGTTCTCTTTTTTTCTTGATCAGTGTTTCTAGGGGTTTATCAGTTTTATTAACCTTTTTAGAACACAAACTTTAGGGGCACCTGGGTGGCTCAGTTGGTTAAGCGACTGCCTTTGGCTCAGGTCATGATCCCAGGGTCCTGGGATCGAGCCCCGCATCGGGCTCCCTGCTTGGCTGGAAGCCTGCTTCTCCCTCTCCCACTCCCCCTACTTGTGTTCCCTCTCTCGCTGTCTCTCTCTCTGTCAATTAATAAAATAAAATCTTTAAAACACAACTTTAGCTTTGTTGATTTTCTCTACTGTAAGTTAGGTTTCTGTTTCGTTGATATATGCTCATATCTTTATTCCTTCCTGGACTTTCTTTGGGTTTGATTTGCTATTCTTTTACCTTTTTGAGAAGGAAGCTTAGATAAGAGTTTTCCCCTTTCTTCTTTTTTAACATATGCCCTTAAGGCTGTACATTTCTTCTAAGCACTGCTTTAACTGTTTCCCACAAGTTTTGATTTCTCATATCTTAATTCTCATTTAGTTCAAAATATTTAAAAATTTCCATTGTGATTTCATTTTTGGTCCCAGATTATTTAGAAGTGCATTGCTTAATTTTGTTTTTTTTTTTTCACTTACATAATTATATTTATTGTGTAGAGTTGAACATGGTCCTTTTTTTAAATTATGATGTTATGTTAATCACCATACATTACATTATTAGTTTTTGATGTAGTGTTCCATGATTGTTTGCGTATAACACCCAGTGCTCCATGCAGTACGTGCCCTCTTTAATACCCACCACGAGGCCAACCCATCCACCACCCCCTCCCCTCTAGAACCCTCAGTTTGTTTCTCGGAGTCCATAGGCTCTCATGGTTCATCTCCCCCTCCGATTTCTCCCCCTTCAATCTTCCCTTCCTGCTATCTTCTTCTTCTTTTTTTTTTTTTTTTAACATATAATGTATTATTTGTTTCAGAGGTACAGGTCTGTGATTCAACAGTTTTGCACAATTCATAGCGCTCACCATAGCACATACCCTCCCCAATGTCTATCACCCAGCCACCCCATCCTTCCCACCCCCCACCACTCCAGCAACCTGGTTTGTTTCCTGAGATTAAGAATTCCTCATATCAGTGAGGTCATAGGATACATGTCTTTCTCTGACTGACTTATTTCGTTCAGCAAAATACCCTCCAATTCCATCCACCTCGTTGCAAATGGCAAGCTCTCATTCCTTTTGATGGCTGCATAATATTCCATTGTATATATATACCACTTCTTCTTTATCCATTCATCTGTCGATGGACATCTTGGCTCTTTCCACAGTTTGGCTATTGTGGACATTGCTGCTATAAACATCGGGGTGCACGTACCCCTTCGGAGCCCTACATTTGTATCTTTGGGGTAAATACCCAGTAGTGCAATTGCTGGATCGTATGGTAGCTCTATTTTCAACTTTTTGAGGAACCTCCATACTGTTTTCCAGAGTGGCTGTACCAGCTTGCATTCCCACCAACAGAGTAGGAGGGTTCCCCTTCCTCTGCATCCCCGCCAACATCTGTCGTTTCCTGACTTATTATTTTAGCCATTCTGACTGGTGTGAGGTAGTATCTCATTGAAGTTTTGATTTGGATTTCCCTGATGCCAAGCGATGTTGAGAACTTTTTCATGTGTCTGTTGGCCATTTGGATGTCTTCTTTGGAAAAATGTCTGTTCATGTCTTCTCCCATTTCTTGATTGGATTCTTTGTTCTTTGGGTGTTGAGTTTCATAAGTTCTTTATAGATTTTGGATACTAGCCCTTTATCTGATATGTCATTTGCAAATATCTTCTCCCATTCTGTCGGTTGTCTTTTGGTTTTGTTGACTGTTTCTTTTGCTGTGCAAAAGCTTTTTATCTTGATGAAGTCCCAATAGTTCA
>NW_022589831.1:187224-233440 GCF_004348235.1 Phoca vitulina
TACCATACTGTCTTGATGATGACAGCTTTGTAATAGAGCTGGAAGTCTGGAATTGTGATGCCGCCAGTTTTGCTTCTCTTTTTCAACATTCCTCTGGCTATGCGGGGTCTTTTCTGGTTCCATACATATTTTAGGATGATTTGTTCCATTTCTTTGAAAAAAGTGGATGGTATTTTGATGGGGATTGCATTGAATGTGTAGATTGCTCTAGGTAGCATTGACATCTTCACAATATTTGTTCTTCCAATCCATGAGCATGGAACATTTGTGAGGGAGTCATTGATAAAGGTACATTTTTCCTTCTGCACCATTTCTTCAGTCTTTTGGGTACTCATGGTTATCTTGCATTCAAACTACCTTTAAAAATAAAGTTATAGCATAGAAAAATACACTGAGGGTAAAATAAATACTAAACCTGAACACACTTCAAAATACATAGAATAGCTTATGCATTTAACAGACTGCAGAATCACAGAAGCTACTACCTCTCCAGCCCTTTCAATCACCATGTATATGCAAAAACAAAGCATTTGGGATTTATCCAAACAAGGCAAGCAGTGCACATTTGTTTCCTATGATATTGTTGGGCTAGGAGCTGTTTTATTAAGAAAATTAGTATGTTTTTGCCTGAAAGTGTGATGTCAGAACATCATTCCTTATAGCATGTTTATGTGGTGTATTTAAGGATGAAAAAGTCATTATACCATCATAAAAAAAAAGTGTTTTCCAAAAAGTAGTATAGCTTTTCAAGAGCTAGTGCAAAAAGTTTTTCATTGAATAGTAGTTGAACAGATGAGTTCTGTATGCTGAACTTCACCTTGCCCTGTTTCTATGGAAATAATATATATTAGAGTTTTTACAGTGGAGTGGCATGGTCCCAACAGAGGCCTAGATGCATATGGGAATTCTGAGAATGATCAAGTTGGTACTGCAAATCTATGGGGATAAGATGAGCTATTCAAGAAATAATGTTGAGACAATTTCATTTGTGGGGAGAAAAAGTAAAAGCTGGATCGCTATTTTACTCCATACACAAAAATAAAGTGTAGCTGGATCAAAGATTCAAGTGTAAGAAGTGAAACAAAAAAACCCCAAAATATAGAGGAAAACATGAGTGAACTTTTTTAAAAAAATTTTATTATGTTATGTTAGTCACCATACAATACATCATTGGTTTTTGATGTGGTGATCCACGATCCATTGTTTTCATATAACACCCAGTGCTCCATGCAGTACGTGCCCTCCTTAATACCCATCACCGGGCTAACCAATTCCCCCTCCCCCCTCCCCTCTAAAACCCTGTTTGTTTCTCAGAGTCCATAGTCTCTCATGGTTCATCTCTCCCTCCAGTCCCCCCCCCATTTTCCCCTTCCTTCTCCTAATGTCCTCCAAAACATGAGTGAACTTTAAAAAAATCACTGAATGGGGAAGCATGACAAAACTCAAGAGTCATAAATGAAAAATGACTACATACAAACTATAGATGTGGGGAAAGATATCATGCAAGCCAAATAAATAGCTAAGTGAGAAACAGTATCTTTAACACATTGATAATTTCTTTTGGATTCAAAAAACTCTTACAGGGCGCCTGAGTGGCTCAGTCATTAAGCGTCTGCCTTCGGCTCAGGTCATGATCCCGGGGTCCTGGGATCGAGCCCCGCATCGGGCTCCCTGCTCCGCGGGAAGCCTGCTTCTCCCTCTCCCACTCCCCCTGCTTGTGTTCCCTCTCTCGCTGTCTCTCTCTCTGTCAAATAAATAAATAAAATCTTAAAAAAAAACCAACTCTCACAAATTAGTAAGAAAGCAATAAATACTTCATACAAATGGATAATATATATTAATACGTAGGAAACAACTTAAAATAAGAGGCTTGACCTCACTCATAATTTAAAATATATTTTGGAACAAAATGATAAGGTACTCTTTCAAAACAAGGATGAAAAGGTCTGCACACAGCTCAAGCAGCGCTGTGGGGAAACAGGCCTTTTCCTATTCTGTTGTTGTATGAATTGGCATAGCCTCTGTGGGGGGCAATCTGTCAATATCAATTTTTCCTCAAAACTTTTTAGTGAAAAATTTCAAATATACAGAAAAGTTGAAATAATTGTGCAGTGGAAAATTATATACCACACTTAGATTTTACAATTGTCAACATTTTGTTATATTTGCATTATCACATATATATCATATATATAAACATATATCTGTATATCCATCTTCATATATCCATCTAGCCATCCATCAAGCTATCTTGCATTTTGATGCATTTCAAAGTAAACTGCAGACATTGGTATACTTTATCCCTAAATATTTCAGCATACATATCAACTAGAGTTCAGTGTTTGTTTATGGTTCTTTTTTGAGGGAAAATTTACCTTTGGTGAAATGCACAAATTTTAAGTTGACCATTCAGTGTGTTTTTGACAAATGCACACACCTTTGTCATCCAAATTCCTATCAAAATCTAGGATATTTCCATCAGCCTACAAAGTTTCTTCCTGTCCCTTCCCAGTTAAGCTCCATCCCCATACCCCCAGGAAATATTTTTTACTATAGATCAGTTTTGCCTATTCTAGAACAACATGTAAGTGGAATTATACGGTAGATACTCTTTTATATAAAACTTCTTTCACTCAGCATAATGATTTTTGTGATATACCCATCTCTCTGTGTGTGTCAATTGCTCATTCCTTTTTACTCCTGAGTAGTATTCCATTGCATGAATTTACCACAGTTAGTTTATCCCTTCTCCAGTTGATGGACCTTTGAGTTGTTTCCAGTTGGGAACTATTACAAATAAAGCTTCTGTAAACATTCTTGTACCTGTTTGAAGA
The DNA here is from genome assembly GCF_004348235.1 of Phoca vitulina. Lineage (NCBI taxonomy): Eukaryota > Metazoa > Chordata > Mammalia > Carnivora > Phocidae > Phoca > Phoca vitulina. Next base: position 190,059 of record NW_022589831.1, read on the forward strand.
CATGTTTTCTCTTGGGTCACTTGATGGAGGGTCATAGATAGAATGTATGTATATCCTCTCCCTGGGGCTCAACTTTGGTACAAGACCCTGTCGTGAGTATGCGCTATCTGACGGGTACAGAAAGTGCATAGTGGGAGGTGTGAGAAGGTGGGAAGTACTTCTAGGGGAGAACCAGGGAAGGCTTCCTGGAGGAAGAGGCCTTGGTGCTGACACAGTTTAGTAGGAGGACTGGGGGGGCGGGGGTCTGGGTCAGACATGCCTACATTCCTGTCCTATTCCCACAGGAAAAAGATCCTGGGAGTCTCAATTTCTCGTTTGTAAAATGGGTGTGATGACCCCACAAGATGTGACTGAATGATGGGAGTCAAAGACCTAGCCAAGCCCTCAACAGGCTCCCTCTTTTGTTAAATGTTCCTCTGTTTTCCACAGGCCTTGCTCCTCTGGTGGCCTTCAACGTGGATGAGGCCCGGATCTGGGTGACTCCCGAGGGAGGCACACCCTATGTGCTCAGCTCCCTTCTGCACCAAGACTCCAGCACCAACCAGACCTGGTGAGTGGCGCCCGGCAGATGGGAGGCATAATTGAGGGCGCCTCTGGGGAGTCTGAACAAGCCCCAGAGAAGGCCTTGCACCCCACCCCCACAGTCTGGGAACAACCTCCCTTCACTTTCAAAAAGGTGTACAGGAGAGAGGCTGTGAGCACTAGGCCAATCCTAGCCCTTTTCACTGTCAGGGAGCGGGGGCAGGATATGACCTCAAAACTATTTTAAAATAAAGTTTATTAATGAATCATGGAACACTATATCTAAAACTAATGATGTAATGTATGGGGATTAACATAACAATAAAAAAATTAAAAAAAAATAAAATAAAGTTTATTAAGGCTGTTTTGTCTCTTACAAAAGTAACACATGCTCAGTATAGAAATTTTGGGCAATGACAAAAATATCAAAGAAAAAATGGAAACTGTGAGGCCTCAGGGAATGTGGTTAAGAGGCAGGTTGTGGGTCTGGTAGCCAGGGGTCAGTGACAGCTTTACTCTGTACTTGTAGTGAGGCACTCAACCCACAGCCCGTTTCTTATCTCTACTGTAGGGGTAGAGATTTCCCTACATCACGGGGTTGTTGTATAAGACTATTTGAGTTAATGCACAGAAAGGATTTATTACAGTTTCTGGGCAAACTCAAGCTCACTAAACATTGCATTTGTGTTTTTAAAATCTCATCTGGGTGATGCCTGGGTGGCTCAGTTGGTTAAGTGTCTGCCTTCGGCTCAGGTCATGATCTCAGGGTCCTGGGATGGAGCCCCACATCGGGTTTCCTGCTCCGCGGGGAGTCTGCTTCTCTCTCTCTCTTCCTCTGCCCCTCCCCACTGCTCATTCTCTCTCTCTCAAACAAATAAAATCTTAAAAAAAAAAAAAATCTCATCTGTACCCACCCATTAGATAAACCACAAATTTTAAATGTGGCAAAATTCTGCTGGTGAGGATGTGGGAACCTGTGGGGCTGTAAATTGATATAACCAACTCAGAGAATCGTTTTACCGTATCTGGTAATGTTGAAGATGCCTTTGACCCAGCCATTCCACTCCCAGATGCCAACCTTAGAGATAGTCCCAGGCACATGTAAAGCTATTTATTGTAGCATTTCTTAGAATAGTGAAAGACTGGAAATGGTCCTCATTAGGTAAATGGAGGAAATAAACTGTGAATCATATACGATGCAGTATTAGAAGCAGGTCAAATGAATAAAATGAGCACAGTGGTTGTTAACTTGAATCCCTCCCAAAATGAAAGGTAAAAACGGCGATTGTTGAATTATATATACAATAGTCATTTATTCAACAAATATCTATATGGAGCACTGACTATGTGCCAGACCCTGAAGTTACAGCAGTGAGCAAAGTAGACAAAAATTCTTAGGCTCAGGGGAGATAGACAATGAGCAAGCAAGCAAAATATGTATTATATCAGATGGGGATAGTGGGGATATGCTAATGTAGAAACATGTCTTTAGTTTTGTCCCTTACTGTCACCAAAATGACTTTTAGAGCTGCTTTGTTTTGAAGCCAGGATCCAGTCAAGGTTCACGTGTCCCATATCGTTGTGTCTCTTTATTCTCTTTTAATCTAGAGCAATTTTTCCTTTCCTTTTTGTTCATAACGGTCATATGGCTTTCTCTGTGCTTGCTGTGACCCAGCCCTGCTCATGCCCTGCCCCAGGCCAGTCCCCTCCCCATCCTCGCTGCTTTGCTTCTTGTCAGTGGTCAAGGGTTTCCTTCTTACCCCAGCACACATGAGCCACGAGCCCAGCATCCAGACAGGCTTTGGGGCAGAGCCAGATGAGGAGCCCAAGTTTTCTGGCTGAGCAGAGCTCCCCATCTTCCCAAGTTGAGCATAGCAGAAGCTCTGTTTGGTGGAGGATGGGTAGGCAGTAGCAGCTCCTGAGGCAGCCTTATAGCCCTGGGACTTGGGCCATGACCCCGCCAGCCAAGCGTGCTTGGACCCCTTGCTAGACTGTGGTTTCCTCACTGTACAGTGAAGAGGCTGGTGACCATGTAAGTGGGGAGGGCAGGGTCAGTTTGTTCATTCATTCATACATTCAGCAAGTATTTATGGAGCATCGACTCAGTCACAGGCTAAGTGTGGGGATAAGATAGTGAAAGAGGCACAGTCCCTGCCCTCGTGGAACCCCCTGGCTCATGAAGGAGACAGACAAGGCAGGCGATGACAAGAGGAGTGATGGCAGCTCTGGTGGGGATGTCTAGGGTACTTTGGAGACATAGAGGCAGGTGTATCCTTTAGCCACAAGGTGTGCATCAACCCTGGGGCTGAGGAGATGAGTAGGAATTAGTGTGAGAAGGCAGGGGAGGGGGATGTCCCAGCCAAGAGCAGTGTGGTCAGAAGCCTGGAAGCCAGTGCGAGCAAAGTCAAGGAACAGAAAATGTCAGGTGATCGAAGCTGAGTGCAATGAGCAATAGGCTGGGAGAGGTGGGTGGTGCCTTGTTACCTAGGCACCAAGGATTTGAGGCTCCAGAAAGGTTTGACGCAGGAAGGGGTGGTGAGAAGGATGTTAACAAGTTCTTGGCTGCAGGAAGTTGAATTACAGGTTGGTGTTTGTTGTGTTTTTTGTTGTTCTTGTTTTGGTAAAATGTTATGGACATTTGCCACACATAAAAAATGCACCCATCATAAGCGTGTAGCTCAGTGAATGTTTGCAAAGCGAACCACCTATGTAAGCGGCATCCAAATGAAGAAGCAGAACATTACCAGCCTCGGGACGCCTGGGTGGCTCAGTCAGTGAAGCGTCTGCCTTCGGCTCAGGTCATGATCCCAGGGTCCTGGGATCGAGTCCCACATAGGGCTCCCTGCTCAGCGGGAAGCCTGCTTCTCCCTCTCCCCCTCCCCCTGCTTGTGCTCTCTCTCTCTCTGACAAATAAATAAAATCTTAAAAAAAAAAAAAAGGCACATTACCAGCCTCACCTAAGCCCCCTCTAGCCTGGTGTTCCCTTCCAGGCACATCCCCTGCCAAGAGCTAACCAGTGCTCTGATCTCCACCTCCCTGGATTAGTTTTGCTTGTTCTCGAACTTATAAATGAGGTATGCCATTATTCTCCCTCAATAGAGTCTGTGAATTTTGAAAATGGTATTGCCGGAGACAATGATACTTATTCTCATTGCTCTAAGTCTTCCATTATGTGAACAGTGCTGACGATGGGCATTTGGGCAATTTCCTTGGACAAATTATACTGCTCTTGATGGGCAAGTGTACTTCCTTTTATCAGGCATGTGCCCAGCATTGGAATTGCTGGGTCAGGACTTATGCATAGAGCCAACATTTAGTTTTCCAAACTTGCAGTGCATGAGTGTTCTGGTTGCTCCCCATGCTCCTGCAAGCCAGGTGTCAATCCCAGTTATTTGTGACCATCTCTTGCCCAGTCCCCTCCCACCAGTACCCCAGCAGGACCCTCTCCAGCTCCAGGCCCCCTGACTAGAAGCCAAGGTGATTGAAGCCCCTGGAGCAGAAGGCTCTGGGTCCACCACAGGGTGCAAGGAGAGCCCAGCTGGGCTCATGAAAACCTCCCTGAACACCTGCTGAAGCAGAGGGGGCTCATGGGAGGATGTGGTGGAAGGAACTTTGGGTTCCTGCTGCAAATGGTGAAGCCCAAGACCATGGGCCTGCCGTGCTGAGCAGGAAATGTGCTGCTGGCCGCCCCAGGGCCACAGAGAGCGGAGGAGGCTGGGCTCCCTGTGAAAGGGTGATGTGTCCTTCTCACTCCCTTGTGCTGTTTCTCCCTAAAATAGAACAGCCGGGGCCGGCAGCATGATGGGTGTCGTTGCCGCAGGGTGAAATGAGTGGAACATAAAGAAGGCCTTCTACACCTGAAACGAATATAACACTGTATGTTAATTATACTTCAATAAAAATGCAAATGAAACCATAAAAAATAAACTAAAAAAATATGATAAAACTTGGGGTAGGGGCACCTGGGTGGCTCAGTCATTAAGTGTCTGCCTTCGGCTCAGGTCGTGGTCCCAGGGTCCTAGGATTGAGCCGCGTGTCGGGCTCCCTGCTCAGCGGGGAGTCTGCTTCTCCCTCTCTCTCTGCTACTCCCCCTGCTTGTGCTCTCCCTCTCTGTGTCAAATACATAAATAAAATCTTTAAAAAAAAAAAAAACTTGGGGGAAAAAAAAGAAGGCCTTCTCCTGGGAGGTATGGGATTAGACTCAGAATGGACCCAGGTTACACGTGGGTGAAGGCAGGAGATGGACTGCTTCTAGCCCAGGGTACAATAGGGTCCCCGGGGATGTTAGCTGATGGTGGGTTTGGTTATTGTTAGTCAGTCATTCAGTCAACAAACCTGGAGATCAAGAGACTACCCATCATGGGGGGTAAAATGGGTGGGCAACAGAGGCAGCTCAGACTGGGCCTCAGTCCACAGCACTGCATGACTTGATATGAACGGCAACCTTGGGTTCTGCAGTTCACAGCCTGGACAGCTGTACATGGTAGTCTCTTGAGAACTCACAGTCGAGGTGAGTATAGAGGTGGGTTCCAGTAGTCAGGGCTACCTGGAGGGCTTGGAGGGGGTCAAGTTGCTCCTTTTAGGAAGACTTCCTGAGGAGCTGGTGTTTACGATGACTGTTGGCAGGAAAAGGAGTTGGGAAGGAAATAGCTCGGGCAATGGCTTGAAGGAGGAAGGAGAGCTGAGGCTATTCCAGGCCTGGACCTACCCCACCAAAACATGATCTGGAGTGGAGACTAGTTCTGACCCCACCTTTATGGGGGAGAGGGAATGAGGTGCTAGACCGAAGGCTGAGGCTCAGCCCAGGGAGGAGTCTGGAGCAGAGGCAGGGTTGCTGAGCAGGCAACCTATTTTGGGAGCTCAGCTGCAGAGCACACAGAGCTGCCCCTCCGCTCTTCAGCCCTGCCCCACATTAGCGCCCTTACCTGCTGCCTGGGCTGTCATTTAGTCAATATTTAACCATATTTACCAAGCCCTAACTCTGTGCCAGTCATTCTTCCATGCTCTGGAAATAACATGGTAAACAAGATTAGATGTGATCCTTGAGGAACTTACGGTCTAGTGTGGGGGACAGATAATAAGCACATAAGCAAGTAAAGAGGATACTGTCAGACATAACAAGTTCCGAAAAAGAAATAAAACCGGGAGACATGAAGCAGAGTAGCTGTGCTGTGAGGTGGGGCTGGCTGGAGAAAGCCTTTATGAGGACGTGACAGTTAAGCAAGGCCAGGAGATGGAAATGAGCCAGTCTTGGGGAGTGAAAGGCAGGCTTCTAGGCAAAAGGCACAGCAAGGCAGAGGGCTGGGGCCAGGCAAGAACTGGGGCTGTCCAAAGAAGGGGCTGGAACAGAAGCCAGCCAGTGTGGAGCTGGAGCTTGGAGAGCAAAGAAATGGGAAGAGGAGGACACCTGGGTGGCTCAGTCGTTAAGCGTCTGCCTTCGGCTCAGGTCATGATCCCAGGGTCCTGGGGTCGAGCCCCGCATCGGGCTCCTTGCTCAGCGGGGAGTCTGCTTCTCCCTCTGATCCTCCCCCATCTCATGCTCTTTCTCACTCACTCTCTCTCTCTCAAATAAATACATAAAATCATTAAAAAAAGAAAAACAGAAATGGGGAGAGGAGGTCTCAGGCAGAGAGAGGATAGACCAGCAAGGCCCTGTGGGGTGCATCAAGGAGTATGGACTCTTTTTCTAAGTGCATGGGAGGCTACTGAAGCAGGGGAGTGATATGGTATAAACTATAAGGGTAAATTTCAAAAACAAACACTACCAATTAGGAGGCTATTATCATAGACCAGGCAAGATGCTGGTGGCCAGGATGGTGATGGAGAAATGGAGAGAAGAGGTGCTCTGTAGGTATAATTTGGAGGAAAAATCCACAGGGTTTCCTGATGGACTTGATGCATGGATGAGTGAAAAGATGAAGCAAATAAAGATGCACCCAGGCTTCAGGCTTTATAATGTAGTGGTTGGTGCTACCATCTATTGCCTTGGGGAAAATGGAAAAGTGTAAACTTGAGGTGCTTGGGTGGCTCAGTCGTTAAGTGGCTGCCTTCAGCTCAGGTCATGATCCCAGGGTCCTGGGATCGAGTCCCGCATCGGGATCCCCGCTCTGCGGGAAGCCTGCTTTTCCCTCTCCCACTCCCCCTGCTTGTGTTCCCTCTCTCGCTGTGTCTCTCTCTGTCAAATAAATAAATAAAATCTTGGAAGAAAGGAAAGGAGGGATGGAGGGAGGGAGGGAGGCAAGCACAGGCTCGGGAGGACAAGACCCCGAGCTCTGTTTGGACAGTCTAATTAGACGGAGCAGTTAGTCATTGCATTTGTTTCCTATGGCTGCTGTAACAATCACAAAATTAGTGGCTTAAAACAACACAAATTTATTATCTCACAGTTCTGGAAGTCAGAAGTCCAAAATGGGTCTTAATAGGCTAAAATCAAGGTGTGTTAGCAGGGCTGTGTTTCTTCTGGTGGCTCAAGGGGAGAATGGGTTTCCTCACCGTTTTCAGTTTCTAGAGGCTAACCACATTCCTTGGCTTTTGGCCTCTTCTTCCATCTTTAACATCAGCAATGTAGCATCTTTAGATCTTTCCCTGACTCTGACCCTCTTGCCTTCCTCTTACAAGGACCCTTGTGATTACATTGGGCCCACGGAGATAAACCAGGATAATTTCCCTTATTTCAAGATCCATAACTTAATCAAATCTACAAAATCCATTTGGCCACAAAAAGTAGCACATTCACAGGTTCTGGGAATTAGGACATGGACATTTTGGGGGGGGGTGCATTTCCTACAGCTATTTCCTATTTCCTACAGTGATGCTGGCCTGACTTCTGGTGGAGGGATCCTAGGGCCACAGAATTTCAGCATTTACAGGTGTATTGAAGCCGTGGGATTGGAGGGGATCAATAGGGAGAATGTGCTGGTAAGGAAAACAAGGACCAAGCCCCAAGGCTCCAGCAACATTTAGAAGTTAGACAGTGAAGAAGCCAACAAAGGAGTCTGAGAAAGAGTGTTGAGAGAGGTAGGGGGAAATCAAGAAGAAAGTATTTCAAGGAGGGGATGGTCAGATGTCCAGGGCTGCTGAGAGGTTGAAGAAGATAAGGACAGAGAGGTGACAGATTTGGCAGTGTGGGGACCAGTGTTGACCTTGACAGTAGCCGTATCAGAAGGTGGAAACAGCTTGGGGTGGGTTAAGCTGGGGTTGGGGGCATATACACAGGTGTAGACTTTATTATTATTCTTAATCCATGGAGATAAGTAAATGATCTATTTCATAATTATAATAGAGTGATAGGAAGTGAGGAAGTGGAGATGGTACCTCATTCCTGCCACCCAACCCACCATAGCTGCATCATGGCCTTTTGAAAGTACAGACTAATATTCCCCATTGTAAAGTCCTCCATGGCTTCCTGCTGCCCTCAGCACAAAGATCTTGGAACTGGTTCACTGTTACCAAGCCCAGCCTCGGGGCCCCTTCCTCAATACCCCCTACTCACAACCCAACCCCTAGGATGGGGAGCTCACTCCCTGCCTTGAAGCAGACCAGTTCTCCCTGGGCAGTGTGGATAATGAGAATGCTTAGGGGGACACTGGACTCTGCTATCTCCCTGGGCTTGGGATGAGGGGCAAAGTTTGCCATGGGGAATCATATCTCTGGAGGCTGCCTGAATGTGGCTAACAATTTCCCACCTGGAGCTGTGTAAAGGTAAATGCTGAGCAAATGCCTCCCACATAATGCAGAATCTGCCATTCTGGGCTGGAGTCTGCCTGCCTGCCCCAGGTCGGGACCTCCTCCATTAGTTTTCCAGATAGGGAGCCTGTGAGCCTCTGGACCGGGAGTGGGAAGACAGTGCCTGGGCATGTAGAAAGGAGAAAGGAATCATTGGCCAGCTCAATTTTGCTGTCTACCTTTCCAACTCAGGCTCCTGGTCACCGGCCCTCAAACCAAGGGGGAAGCAGGCCTCCTGCACTGTTGTTCCCTCATCCAAGATAAGATCTCCTGTAAACGAGTAGGTAAGTCTACCTCAGCTCCAGGGAATGCTCCCAGGACCTCCTTCCGAGGAATCCCACTTATCCGGCCCAAACCATTTGAACCTAGTCCAGTCCTTCCACCCTAGATTCCACCACCAACAGCAGGCTTTCTATCCCAATGCCCGACCCCATCCCAACCTGACCCTGATCCCTAGCCCACCTTTCCAGACCCAGTCCTAACAAAAATGATACTTAAAATGTATTGAGTGCTCACCATGTGCCTGGCACTCTGCTAAGTGCTTTGTTCACTTTTAATCCTCAAAATTACACCATTTTATAAAAGAGGAAGCTATAGCTCAGAGAAGTCCTTTGATTGCCAGTATGACTAAGGTCATGCATCTAGAGCTGGCAAACCCAACCTGTCCCAACTCAACACACCTCAATGGAATCCAACCCCACCCCTCCCAACCCGTGGCCATCCTAGCATCTAGCATGGGACTGGCATATAGTAGACACTCAATAAATGCTGTTTGAAAGAATAAATGAATGAACAAATGAATGGACCTAATTCACTCATTAACCAACTCTACCCATCCCACCCAGTCCAACTCAAGGCCTACATTTGCTGATGACCCTTCAACTGTGTATGGTAGAGTCCTTATCTCTGTGAGAGACACGATGTGGAACAGCCTCACTCTCTGCTTCAGAAGGGGCTGCAGGCTGGCAGGGTAACTGGGTGATCTTATGGCTCAAAAATGCGTCTTCTGAGGCCCACAGTATAGAGAGAAATGAGTGAGCTACACTTTCACCCTGGGGTCTCGGGGTGGCGGGGGGGAGGCAGTAAGATTCTCCAGAGACAGAACTTTGAGATTGGAGAGTTCATCGATCCTTATAGCCAGTCCTTTAGCATCTTGCACACCTCCCTGGTGCTGCACACACCCACCAGCTAGTGCTTCTCTGCCCTCCTGCCCCTCCAGACTGGGACCCCCTGTAAGAAAAGCCCCAGGTCTCAGTTATTTCTAGATCCCTATCACCATCTGGCATGAGGCCAGGCACAGAGCAGACATCACAGGACATTTGTTGAATGAGTCAGTGAATAAGCCTGGGGAATAGCCACTTTGCCCTGAACATGTCCAGGCCTGTACTTGAAAGCCCCTCAACCAGCTTCTAGAGGCTGCTCCGAATGGCCACCAGTTCTTTATGGGGCCCTGTGACATCTGACCTTGGCTGAAGGGTTGCCTCCCAGCATCCATCCCTCCTTACCTGCCCTTAACTGTTTCAGAGACTGTTCCCACCCCCAAGGGGAGGTACCGGGGAGTGACAGTTGTTCGGAACCACCACAGTGTTTTGGTGAGTGTGCATGAGGCGGGGTGATGGAGGGCTTCAGGGAGGGTGGCACTAACCCTATGGTTGACCGGTGTTGATACGGGTCTGACCGGTATATTCTCAGGGCTGAGCCCAGCTATCTCCTTGGTACCAACCCCAGGACTGACCAAGGCTCGGACCTGGGTACTCTATGTGAGCAGCACACTGACCCAGGTGCTTAACCTCAGCTTTGACCCCAGCATGACTCCTACCCCCTGCTGAGGGGTGAACCAGCTATTCCTACATCCTCTGCCTGGTTGATGAACTTGGTTCTGGCATGGGAGTGATGGTATAGCTGTGATTAGGGGGACTATGCTGGAGGTGACCTAGGCTTTCCCCTCCCTTTCTCTCCCCTCCCCTAGATCTGCATTCAAGTGCTGGCCCGGCAGCCCCACAGCCTCAGCTCAGAACTCACAGGAACATGCAGCCTACTATCCAACAACTTCCAAAACCACACCCAGGTCCACTTCTCCAACCTCGGTAAGGGTTGGACACTCACTGACCTTGGACAGCTCTGAAGAGATCTCCTTGGGTCTCTAAGAAGAGGCATGGCAGATGTAGAGGGACATAGGGCAAGGCAAGCCTAGGCCCCTGTGAAGGGAATCAGGGCAGAGCTAAGCGTGGTCCTGCCTGGAGGTGAACAAGGAGGCTGTCTGACTCTGAGTTCTTCCATGTGCGTTTTTTAAAGAAAATCTGGATCCCAATGCACATGTGGATGACAGAGACTGCCACAGGAACAAAAAAGGCAACATTGAGAAGCCAGCCAGGTGGCGCCGGGCTCTGAAGACACAGGAGGACGAGGAGGAGGAGGCAGCTGGTGAGAAGAGGCAGATCTGGGTTGCTCTCAGAGGCCGTCAGAGCTGATCCCTAGGCTGGCGACCTCCAGCGGCCCTGCCCAGAGGTTCTGAGGCCTCTGGGGGGAGGTGTGCCTAGGTCTGGAAGATGGGGAGCAGTGGCTAGATTTTATAGACCTGGCCAGTCCCAGCTCTGCCCTCCTCCATATTACAGATGGGGAAACTGAGGCCTAAAGAGCAGGAGCAATGGCAGTGACTCACTTGACAACTCAGAGTGAGCAGGCTCTGGCTCTCTCTGCCTCTGAGACAAAATCTTCACTCTTGGGAACTTTACCAACTTCCTCCCTGCACTGAGCCCCCAGAGCTTGAATGGGGTGGGTACCCCACAGGGCAGTACATGCTGCCCTCACTGCTGCCTCAAATCCCATGCTCACTCCTGACCAGGCACTGAGATTGCCATCGTCCTGGATGGCTCAGGAAGCATTGACCCCCCAGACTTCCAGAGAGCCAAAGACTTCATCTCCAACATGATGAGGAACTTCTATGAGAAGTGCTTTGAGGTGGGCTTCCCTAAGAGGTAGACTCACATGGTCTATCAGTTCTCTATTGCTGTGAACACACCACCTCAAAACAACAACCACTTATTTGCTCACAGTTCTGTGGGTCAGCTATGTGGGGTGGGCTCAGCTGGGTGGTTCTTCTGCTGGTCTTGCCTGCAGTTAGTCCTGCAGCTGCAGACATCTTGTTGCTTGACTGGATGGCCTAAGATGGCCTTACTTGTCTGGGCTATGTGCCTCCAGCAGGCCAGCCCAACTTTTTCATGGCTACAGTGTTCCAAGAGGGCGAGATCCAATGCATGCATGCACTTTTCACGGTTCTGACTGTATCACATTTGCCAATGTCCCATTGGCCAAAGCTGGTCACATGACCAACCCCATAGTCTATATGTGGGAGGGGGACTACACAGAGACATGGTTTCAGGGGCAAGTCTGTGATTCCCCGGGAACCATTACTATCATAGCTTCCTCCATCTCTGCTTGCTTAGAGATTTCCCTCTGCTTTAACATCTCCTCCTGCCTAGAGGCAAGGAGAAATGAATGGATTCTTTTACTACTTCCAGGGGGAGCCATCTAAGGGGCAGGGGGTGCTTTGGGCATGGCGATTCTGCCAACCTCCTCCCCACCTTGGCTCCCGCTCTCTAGTGCAGCTTTGCCCTCGTGCAATACGGGGAAGTGATCCAGACTGAGTTTGATCTTCGGGATAGCCAGGATGTGATGGCCTCCCTCGCCAGAGTCCAGAACATCACTCAAGTGGGCAGAGTCACCAAGACTGCTTCTGCCATGCAGCACGTCCTGTAAGTATGAGGGCAGTGGGAATTCCCTGAGCACCTACTACACGCCGGCTCATGGCCCTGCCCAGAAGCTCCGAGGCCTCAGGCCTGGAGAGGTGTCTGGATAGAGCGGTGGGGAGGAGAGGATCAGGTTCTAGCTCTTCCTTGGCTGAGGGGAATGCGAGGTCTTTCAATCCAGCCCTGGCTGATGGATGATATCCCAAGACATCCTCCCAAAGTTCTTCCAAAGACCCCTATTGTGAGCAGCAGGAGAGCACAGTGCTTGCAGGTATGGGCTCCGTGGCCGCCTGGTTCAATCCCAGCCCCAGTGTGCGCTTTGGAGACCTTGGGTGAGTTGCCTAACCTGTCTGTGCTTCAGTTGCCTCACTTTTTCTTTTCTTTTTTGAGAGAGAGAGAATGAGCTCGCATGTGCGAGCAGGGGTGGGAGGGTGGAGGAGGGCCAGAGAGAGAGGAAGAAAGAGAATCTTAGGCAGGCTCCATGCCCCATGCGGAGCGCGATACAGAGCACGATCTCATGGCCCTGAGATCATGACCTGAGCCAAAACGCTTAACGGACTGAACCACCCAGGAGCCCCCGATGCCTCACTTTTAAAATGAGAATAAATAGGGGCATCTGGGTGGCTCAGTTGATTGAGGGACTGACTCTTGGTCCTGAGATCGAGCCCCGTGTCAGGCTCTGTGCTCAGCATGGAGTCTGCTTCAGATTCCCTCTCCCTCTGCCCCTACCCCTGAGCGCACTCTCTCTCTCAAAATAAATAATAAATTAATTAATTAAATAAAATGAGAATAATAATAGTACTTGTCTTACAGGATTTTGTGAGGATTAAATGGGTTAAAATATGTCCAGTGCTTACAACAGTGCCTGGCACATAAGTACTATGTAAATATTAGCCACTATTATTAATATCATTATTATTCACGAGAGTAGACTGAAGTGCTGTCCAGAACCTTTCTATGGGAGGAGGTGAGGGGCAAGGTGTGTCACAGCCTCCCCTCCACCTGGCCCTGTTGTATGCCAAAGGGGGGCTCTTTGGATTTTTGTTCCCCATTTTGGAGGGCTCCTTAATCCTCTCTAATTCTAAAACAGGTCAGTGAATAAAATTTCCCCAGAGCTCAGTATCCCTCTGGCAAAGTTCTCCTCTTCATTTATTGTCCCCTACTTAGAGACAATATCTTCACACCAAGCCACGGCTCCAGAAAAAATGCATCCAAGGTCATGGTGGTACTCACCGATGGGGACATATTTGAGGACCCACTCAACCTCACTACTGTCATCAATTCCCCAAAGATGCAAGGTGTTGAGCGCTTTGCCATTGGGGTAAGAGCCAAGAGTGGGGGGCACCTCCTGACCCTTTGCAGCCTGGGGTGGGGAGGAGCCAGGGTTCCTGGTAGGGGCTTCTGTAAACAGCTTATTCAAGCCATGCTCTATTCACAGACACTCACCAACTACTCCCAGTCCCTATGTCCTGAACTTCCCCCATTCCATACTGGGTCTTCCCACAGAGGGCTTGTTTCCCAGTGGTGGTCACAGCTCACTTGCCCAGCAGTGATGGAAAGAGCAGTGGACACTCAGGGATCCCAAAGGAAGGACATCAGGGAAGATTCCTGGAGGAGATGGTGCTGAGCTGAGTCTTGGAGAACAAATAGGAGGAGCTTGGTCTAGGGTGCAGGGGAGGCGGGAAGGGCTCTGCAGGCAAAGGGCACAGCATGGGAGAATGAGCCTGGTGTGAGAAGGAAGGAGTGTGTGCAGGAGAACAGGGAACAGGGAACGGAGGCAGGGGGTGGAGGGCCCTGAAGGCCAGCAGAGGGGTTCAGCCCTCTCCCTGGGCCTGGGATCCAGCCTGCTCTCGTGGTCCTGATCCACTGACCGAGGGCCCCTGTGCAGGTGGGAAAGGCATTTGAGAATAATAAGACCTACAGTGAATTGAAGCTGATCGCCTCAGACCCCGATGACAGATATGCCTTCAAGGTGACCAACTACACAGCACTGGATGGACTGCTGAGCAAACTGCAGCAGAATATCATTCAGATGGAAGGTGAGGGCTCGGCGGGGCAGTCCCCTCAGCATCTGGCAGGAGGCCAAGCCCTGTGCTCTGGCCCCACTCCTGGTCCTACCTCCGTATGGCTCTCTGGGCAACTCCCCTGACTTTTCTGAGCCTCAGCTGTCCCATCTCTACAAAGATGGTCCCCCTGAAGTCCCCCAGGCCTCCTCACTTCCCCAGAGTCCCCTGAAGCTCTGATGAGAAGCTTCTTCTGATGCTGGAGAAAGAAGGATGACTGGAGCACGGATCCGACTCTCAGGAACTCACAGATGAGGAAACTGAGGCTCAGAAAGCGGGAGTGAGCTGCCCAAGCTTACTCTGCCAGTAGTTACTAAAGCAGGACCAGGTTTCCACTCTCAGCCCAGTGTATGTCCCATTATTCTGAATGCCGTTCCCTCTGAGTATGAGGTCAAACTGGGCCCTTACCTGACTTGGTTTCTCCCTTCACCTCAGCCCACAGCAGTGTCTCACTGGCTTCTTGGCTTCTAGGCACGGTTGGAGAGGCCCTCCACTACCAGCTGGCACAGATCGGGTTCAGTGCCCAGATCCTGGATAAGGTATGTGGCCAACTCAACACCAGGCACGCTTACAGTAGAGGAGGTGCCCCAGGGACACCCAGGGACTTGGGGACCCCTGGCTCACAGTGTAGGGCTCTGCCCTCCTGTAACAAGGCCTCTGAACCAGCCCTTTTAGGATAAAGGGAAACACTCGTACTTGCTTGCCCTAATCTGGACCTTTGAAGTAGATGAAAGAATGGCCATGTTTATTACAGGAGGTCGTTTTGTTCTGTGTGCCCAGGGATGGAGCGGTTCCCCCTTAATATGCACTACTAACACAGGCTTTGGCTTGGGTCACTTGCCTACCGAGTTTTGTACTTGTCCTCACCAGAGGCACTGTTCCTCGCGATGGGAAAAGATGCAGGCGTGGTGAGGACACCAGCCTTGCACGGACGTGGAATTATGGTTAGCAAATTGCTGAACACAGGTGGGCCTTGTGTGCCAGGCGACCTGTACAGTAGGACATGAACTCTGTCTTGTTCAATCCTACTTTGTTTTAATGCTCAACATCTGGGGCCTGGGTCAGATTTCTGTCCTGGGGGTGACTGGTACTGGAGGGACAGTTGTCCTGATAGGGTCATGGGTACAAGGCAGGAACCGAGTTTTTGCCCATCTTACCTTCCTCCTGCGTTTCTAGCCAGGTGGTCAATGATCACTGAACGTGAACATGCCCTCCACCCCCTCCCCCCCGGCTCCCCGTACCCCCACCCCCGCTGTGGCTGGCCCGGGTCCCTCCCTCTCAGATGGCCTCCAACGCTCCTCCCCTGTAGGGGCAGGTGCTGCTCGGTGCCGTTGGGGCCTTTAACTGGTCGGGGGGCGCACTGCTCTACGACATGCACAGCCGCCGGGGTCGCTTCCTGAACCAGACTGTGGCGGATACCGAGAATGCGCAGTACAGCTATCTAGGTGAGGCGGGGCCTGGAGACCACCTGAGTGAGGGCGGGGCCTAGAGAGGGACACTGAGGCTGGGCATCAGACTGCATGAGGCTTCCTAGTTAGGGCAGGCTCTGGTCAGTCACATGGACTGAGCAACAGGCCTTGGTTAGGGACCCTGAGGCTGAGAATTAGGGCCTTCTGGATGAGGACAGGGCCTCCTCAGTACTGAAGCTCAGGGTGGCCCTGGGCGGCTACTTGAGGAGGAAGGGCCTCACCATTAAGAGTAGTGGCGAGTGACCCTTCACCCCTCTCCCTGGTCCTCATATACTGTGTGTGTGATGAACGTGGGTGGTGAATGTGTGTAAAGGAGTGTAGTTTGAATGAAGCTCTATATATGATAATGGGGGCATATCACTTCTGTGTGGTGGGGCACATGTGTGTGACAAGCCACAGTGGGTAAGTGCGAGCACTCCCTGATGACAATTTTTAAAAGGATGAGAAAGATAGTTTCTTCAAATCTGCCCCCCTGCCCAGGCTACTTTGACGGACTGGTTGGGGAAGTGGGGGGGGGCTCAAAGGAGTGGCCCAATGGGAGCTCCCAACCACAACCACCACCAACCCCCTTGTCCCAGGTTACGCAGTGGCCCTACTGCACAAGGCCTGTGGCCTCTCCTATGTGGCGGGGGCTCCACGGTACAAGCAGCGGGGGGCCGTCTTTGAGCTCCAGAAGCAGGGCAGAGAGACCAACTTCATGCCAGTGCTGGAGGGAGAGCAGGTACCTGCTGGAGAAGGGTGCCCCTGTTATTACGGAGGGAGGATCTAGCGGCCCTGGAGGGAATGGGACAGGCTTCAAGGCACACAGTGGGTTATGGACTCAGCCTGGACAGAACTCAGGCAGAATGCAGTGCCATTGCCTCAGCTCTGCATGTCTGATTGTCAGCGGGCTTCCCCCAATGCAGGGGGTATAGCCGCTCACCCAGGCTTCCTTGTTACTCTGGTGAGCGCGTTGATCTGGAATGACCCACACTGGCAGTCAGGAAGAGCAGGAGCAGGGATCTGGCCTTGCTGAGGGGTATCGGGGAGGCCTCCCCAGCACCCTCGTGCGCTGAGTTCCTCCTGGTCTGTAGATGGGATCCTATTTTGGCTCTGAGCTCTGCCCTGTGGACATTGACATGGATGGGACCACGGACCTCCTGCTGGTGGCAGCTCCATTCTACCACGTTCACAGAGAGGAAGGCAGAGTCTATGTGTACCATCTGAATGAGCAGGTGGGAGTCTCCATCTTTGCAGGCTCGCTGGGGTTGTGGCTGCTCAGCCTGGTGCGGATGTGATGGAGGTTGGGAGCACCCTGGTCCTGTCTTGCATGGAAGGACAGTGATGGGGAGTGCTCAGGGTGGATGGTGGCCAATGGGGCACCATCACCTTTCCTCCCATACTCTGTTTTCTCACTTTCCTCACCCCATCGTCTCATGTTGATGGTGATAATATCCCACAGATCTGCACAGTTGACAAAGCATGTTTTGTCTATGATCTCACTTGATCTCAGGAAGCTGAGGCTCAACAATGTTGAGATTAGCTCAAGTTTACATAGCAAGTGTGTGGTCGAGCCAAGACTAGAACCCAGGCCTCCCAATTGCCAGTCCAGTACCCGTAACTGTGGGAACGGAGGGGGCAGGCTCTGGGTCCTGAACTGCAAGGCAGGAGGATCCCAGCTTTACCACTCACTCACTGTGTAACCTTGGGGAGGTCCGTTGTCTTTTCTGAGCCTCAGCCTCCCTACTAGAGAATCAGAAACAAGTCCAATGAACATGCCTCCTGGGGTGGCATGGGTGTGCACCCTGCATCCCTTTCTTGAGGGCTAAGCTGCCTCTTTGCTTTACAGAATGGTTCCTTCTCCTTGGCATGCACTCTGAGTGGGCACCCTGGATTCACTAATGCCCGATTTGGCTTTGCCATGGCAACAATAGGGGATATCAGTCAGGATAACCTCACAGATGTGGCCATTGGGGCCCCCCTGGAGGGCTTTGAGGCAGTTGATGGCACCAGCTTCGGCAGCGTGTACATCTACAATGGACGCCGGGATGGCCTTTCAACTAGCCCCTCTCAGGTAACCTGCAGGGCTTTCTTCAGCCTCTGCTCTGGGATTCTGACCTCCCCTATATGTGATGGCCTGAGCCCAAGCCAGCTCCAGTTCTAAGTGTCAGGCAGGTCCCAAGGGGTCAGGAGTGCCCAATGAAGCACAGAAGTCCCTCAGCGGTTCCAGGCCAGGGCCTCACCCCAGACATTTCCAGTGGGGTAAGAGGTTGTGGCAACATCTGTCTATTTCCTGAGCTGAATCTCCCTTTTTTGGCATTCCTGACCATGGACCTCCCTCAGATTCTCCTTCCTCTCCTTCTGTCCCTTCTCTGGCTCCTGTCCCCCACCCACCTCCTCCATGCCTTAACTCTCATGCCCCAGGACTCCATTGCCAGCCTCTCATGTTACATATTTTGTGGGCACTTTTACCCACCTCAGACCACAGTTTCTCTCCTAATTTCTGTCTAGCTGCCTCTTGAACACCTCACTGGATGGCCCCCCAGGCATCTCAGTCTCATGCTGCCTAACCCAAAGCATCCTCTTCCCCCAGACCTGCTGCTCCTCTGGACCCCGTCCACTCATCCCCCACTCATGTCCTAATGATTCTGTCTCCCCTCCCCACCCCCGGCCTGGCTCCTGTCTCTCCCCATCCAGGGCTCCAGTCAAATGCCACTACCCCTGGGAAACCTTGCCCTTCTTTTTTCAGTTCCTCAGCTGAGGGCTCCCTGGGGTGGGGACCAAAGCTGATCATGCTGATTTGAATAAAACCCAAAAGGACTCCCCTTCTCCTCCTCCATGCCTTCTGTTTCTCCCTCCACAGCGGATCAAAGCCTCAGCGGTCGCCTCAGGACTCCACTACTTCGGCATGTCAGTGGCTGGTGGCTTAGATCTGACCGGTGACCACCTTGCTGACATCACTGTGGGCACTCTGGGCCGGGCAGCTGTGCTCCGGTAGGGGTTCGCCCTGCCTTCTGTGGTCCCAAGTCCCAGCCTCACCTAGTTGCCCTGCCTTCAGTGACCCCATGAAGATACCAGGAACTGATGGGAGGGAGTAAATGTGTTTGTTAAGGGCATCAGCTCTGGAATCTGTGCATCTGGCTTTGAACCTCGGTTCTCAATTAACCATGTGCCCTTGGGCAAGTTATTGTATTCTGAGTCCCAATTTTCTCATCTATAAATGGGAATAACACTAGCATCTACCCCACAGAGTTATGAAGATTGAGAGAATCTTTGCAAAGTATTTGGTACAGTGGTCAGTGAAGGCTATTATCTTGATGATGATATGAATTTCAGAGCTTCTAGGCTCCATCCCTAAGTAAATTATCAAATCTCATGGCAGTAAAGACTCTGGCAAAGCACCTATCTGCCCTGTGCCCTCCACTGAGCTCCAGACTTGGCCGTCTATCCAACACCCCTCTTGGCTGTTACTGTCAGGCATCTCAAAGTTAAAATGTCTAAAAGTGGGCCTCATATTCTCACCCATTCCTCATTCTCCCAACCTGCCCTTCCCCACGCTTCCCAGCTCAAGTAAATGGCACCATTTGTTCAGGACAAAAACCCAGGAATCATCCTTGGTTCCTCTTTCCTTCTTCTGCCACCCCATTAACAAGATTTTGTTGGCTTTGTCTTCAAAATACCTCACCGTACAAGACGCTGTCATCTCTCACTTCCACCATTGCTGTGCATTCTTCCCTGCCCCCACTCCCCGTGCTCCATTCTCCATGCAGCTGCCAGAGTAATCCCTTTATTCTGCTGCTTAAAACCCCTCAACAGCTCCCACTTAGAGAGGAACATCCAAATTCCTTACAGTGGCCCACCCTCTCCATGGCCTGGCCCTGCCCATCCCTCCATCCCCATCTCCTCTTACTACGCTCTGTCTCACTAACTGTGCTCCAGTCATGCTGACCTCTGTGTTCCTCAAACAAATCAAGCTCATTGCTGCCACATGCCCTTTGTACTAGCTGTACTTTCCGCTGGGAGTGAGGTTCCCCTTATCTTCAGCTCTAGTTAACACATCTCAAATGTCTCATCAGTGAGGCCAGCCCTGATCACCCAACCTAAGTAGCCTCCAATCTCTATTACCTTATCCTATTTTATTATCATAGCATTACCTGTACATAATTTCTTCTTATTTGCTTATTGTCTGTTTTCCCACTAGAGAAGGGACTTGTCTCTTTCCCTACTCTATCCCGAAGATGCAGAACAACACTTGGTATATTGGAGATGTTCAATAAATATTCATTGGATGAATGAATGAGCCAAGCGCTGAAGTCTTACAGTCATTTATCATAGTTCTCTTTGCTGTCTCGTTTAGCTCAAGACCTGTGGTTTACCTGAAGGTGTCCATGACCTTCACCCCCAAGGCACTGCCCATTGGCTTCAACAGCAGTGTGAATGCATGTTTGTGTTTTGAAATCAACCCTATGACCACAGCTGCTAAGTCAGGTAACAGGCAGCCTAACTGACCCGCCCCCCCACCACCCGCCAAGTGTTGTGGTCATTCCTTGTTGGCTTCAGTAGGGGACAGGAAAAGAGGCCTGCCGGGGGAGGGGTATAGGGAGTGTTATGAAGTTCTGGTACTTGAAATCCCTCTATTAGAGCTGAGTTCCTTTAACATTAGGTTCTATTTAATGGGAAGTGACCCAGAAAAGGGTGGTCTGCTATTAAATCCATACTATGAAGGGATTTATCTGACCCCTGCTGGGAAGAGGGGCTTTGGATCTCTTCCTCAAGGTTGAAGGATTGAGTTCTTGAAAGCACACTCAGAAAAAAGCAGCCATGCCTCCATCTCCCATCTCTTCTATTCTGTACAGTAAGGGAGCTGGCCCAGGTGGTCTGAAGGTGCTTCCAGCTCTGCTATCCTTGGGTTTTACTGTATGGTTTCTCTCCCATCTTCTGATTATTCTTCCTCCTCCCTTTCTCCTTCACTCATAGCCTCTTCTCTGAGCCCTGCTTCCCCTAAGGGAAGACTGACTCGGCCTTGAGCATGGGTTTGGGACTGGGCCACTGGGGGACCCTAGCCAGGTGCCAGAAGACCATGAGAAAAGTACTTCCGAAATGAAGAAACTCAGGAATCCAGCACAAGGGACTAGGTGGGGACACCACGCAGGAGGGGCTCATAAGGAACTGCAGGCAAGCAAGGGGCGCTTTGTCTAAGGCTTACCCACTCCAGCCTCATCATGAAGTTCTGGTCTTCATTCCCAGGCTTCAGAGAGACACACCTAAACTTCACGGTGGATGTGGACGTGGTGAAGCAGAGGAAGAGGCTGCAGTGTTCAGACAAGAGAATTTGTCAAAGCCACCTTAAGGAGTGGGACGGCGGTGTGTCCCGGCTTTGTGAGTCTCTCCCGCTCATTCCCACAGAGGGAGAGGTGAGTGGAGGAGTTTAGAAGAAAGTCCAGAGGAGTGTGTGTTGTTGAGAAAAGATTTGAGGTGCATGCAATGAAGGGTATAGACCCAAAACAAACTAGGCAGTTTATATAATCCTAATAGATCAAGAACCACATAATGGCATGAGAGACGGAGTTAATTGTACTAGAACTCCAGAGTAAAGAAATCTGCTGAAATTGAACATTTACTGTACCTCTGAGCTTCCCAGAAGCTCGACACAAAGGGAAATGCTCAACTGTCTGCCATTTTTCTTGGTAACCAATCAGGACTAACAGAGGTCCCCCACCTCACGTGGTAGTAGCAGTGGGGCTACTGAAGGATTGAGTTCTTGAAAGCACACCTGGTAGTAGCAGTGGGGCTGAGTGCCTTTATATGAATAAACATCAGAAAAATTGAATGAGAAAGTAGAAATTAAGACAAAAGTTATCATTTACAAAGGCTTACTCCTGACAAAGGTGCCTAGAGACATAAAAGAAATGTATTTGTCAGCATTCAGAGCCTGACAGGGCCTAGAAGGACCTAGAAGGATCATTTATGCCAGTAAACTCGTAAATTATGCTTCTGCCTACACATCTGTTCCTATGTCTGTTCAGAGTGTTAATTGGATTATGAGAGAGTTTCTAGCAAGTCTATGCCTTCCTTCAATGAAAGCTCCATTTTCCACGCAGGAATCAGGCTCACTGACTCTCGGGTGTTCAAAGCTCCTACCGTGGCTGAAAGGCTCACTTAAGGAGAATGGCACCCTACGTAATCTCCTTATGTTCAGCTTGTACCTTTCTAATATGTCCTGCAGGCTGCTTTGAGAAAGATCTTTATAAACACAGATGTGACCATGATTCTTCCCTTCTGTGGCATCCATTTGCCCTCCAAAAAATTCAAATTGGTTTTAAACTCCTGATGGCCAAAATCCCTTTGGGTTTGGGATGGGAACCAACAGGAGTTGTCCGGCCTGAGGCCATAGTAGATAAAGTGAGATTTTCCCACAGCTCTAGGCAGCTTGGCTGAAGGAAGTTTCCCTTCAGCTTGGCTTATTTGGAAGAGGCTTACAACTTCTGACTCACCACTTTCATTGTTTCTTATTATGACTACTTTAAAATTAAAAGTATTCTCTTTGTCATCTTGTCCCCCACTCTGACCCTGCATTACTTGGTAACTCTGTAGCTCTGTGAGGAGGACTGCTTCTCCAACATCAGTGTCAGCGTCAGCTACCAACTCCAGACCTCGGAGGGCCAGAGGGACCATCCCCACCCTGTTTTGGACTTCTACACTAAGCCCTTCGCCATCTTCCAGGTGACTCAGCTACACGAGAATCTCCTGGGAGCCACACCCGAAGAAGCACCTGCTCCTCTAACTTTAAAGAATGTTAAAGTTAGGAGGGCCCTCAGACAGTATTTGGGCCCCTTGCTGTTTAAATGGGGAAACTGAGTTCCTAAGATGGTGTTAATTTGCCCAGGGCCTTACTGGTGGGTAACACAAGTCTCCAAACCACATGCAAGTTTAGTTCTTTCATGTTCACAGAAAACGTGCTTGCTACATATTTAATGATGCATAGGAATATGTTGTCCAACTTGGCAAGGGTCTCTGATGAGGTGTGGTGGGGTTCCTGGTGTGATGGGGGTCCTGTGTGGGGCCTGGACTAGAGCTAACCTGCTCTGTGCTGTAGACAGGATGCCCTTTAGTGCATCTGCTGACCCAGGTCCTGACCACAGCCTTCAGGCTGAATGTCTGGCCTACAAAACCTGTGCCCTAACAAGCAGGTAATGTCACAAGAAACTTCTCTCATAACTGAGGGAAATAAGAGGATGAAATAAACAGTCAGATTTCCTGATTCTTTGATATCTAAGGTGATTTGGTTCCCACCTAGGCCCTGGCCCCCATGGTATTCTGTCAGTCTTCATTTAGAGGGTCTTACAGCATATAGAAAACTCAGCAAGATCAAAGTGACAACATGAGCATTTGAAGTAATAATTACAGTCAGCTGGAATGAATTGCATCTCCAAAAAGAAAAAGAAGAAGCCAAAAGCAGTTCATACTGGCACAGAAAAGCTTCAGGTAGCATAAGTGTATTTCCAGGTAATCACAGGACACTCATGACTGTCTAATATTTTTACAACAATGCTCTATATAAATTAAATTATATAATTCTTTGGCTCAAATTTTGGCCACTATCCAATGAATCAATCACAAATAGTGAATAGAAAGAGAGTAACATAATCAAGGTAACTGTTTCTATTGCTCACCTGCCCAGGAAGCGGGAGAATCAGCCTCCCTACGAGTGAAGATTGTCATCTTGATTATTTTAGGCAAGAAATGTTGTTTTAAACTTATAAATAGTGTATTGGACCCTATGTAACCTTCCAAATTAGTTTGTTTTAGTGTAGGCAAGATTATAAGGGGAATATTTTACCTACGGGGAAGACTGGTCATGGGGACTGGACCTGATAATATGTGATTAGGTATACCCCATTCCTGCCCCTGCTGTTCCTGTCTCTACTTTTAAAAGGACTAAGGAAGCTTCTCTTCACTTAGGTTTTCCTCCCCCAAATGTTCAGATTAGTGAGTTGTGAACACTGCTGCTTAATTCACATGACATAAATGTGACAGGCACCCCTACCATTCCATGAAGGTCACCCCATTTTTTACCTTGACCAGGCCTGAGTCATGGTGTACCTGTGTTGTAAGACCAAGCACACTCCCTACCCCTGACAGGTCAAGGAATGTCAGTCACGGCTCTCTTGGCCATATGGGCACACCCCCAGCCTATCAGCCTCCACTTCTGTGTACCTGTACTTCTCAGAGTCTAAGGAAGGATAAGTGTGTCCTAAGGAGAAGCTACTGGGGATGGTGGTGTCCCTGGGCTGACCCCTGCTTCTCTCTGTTTGGTTACAGCTGCCCTATGAGAAGAATTGCCAGAATAAGTTGTTCTGTGTTGCTGAGTTACAGATGGTCACCACTACCTCTCAGTGAGTGGGATCCAGTCATCATAGTTTCTGCAGTTAACTTCCTTCTGAAGGCGTACCTGGGCAAAACCCTCATCAAAACTGACCCATCTTCATGGGGTGGCCTATAAAGGGCTTTGCATTTATTATCTCATTGGGTCCACAGCCACACCATGAGGGAGGCAAGAGATTTGTATTCCTGTTTTATAGATTGGGAAACAGACTCAGTAGTTGAAGGACTGTGTGGAGTCACAGTGGTCATTTGGTGGACTTGAACCCAGGTCTCTTGACACCCTGAATAATGCTATTTTCATAACCCAGTGTTTCTTGGTCCTAGGACTACCTCAGTTAGAGGTAGCCTCTTCCTTGGCTCACCTCTTAACCAAATTACTTAACTAATTCATTAAATATTTATGGAGCATCTCCTCTGTGCCAAGCACTCTACATGCTGAAGATGCATCAGCAAACAACATAGACAAAAATTCTTTTTTTTTTTTTTTTTTTTAAAGATTTTATTTATTTATTTGTGAGAGAGAGAATGAGAGACAGAGAGCATGAGAGGGAGGAGGGTCAGAGGGAGAAGCAGACTCCCCGCTGAGCAGGGAGCCCGATGCGGGACTCGATCCCGGGACTCCAGGATCATGACCTGAGCCGAAGGCAGTCGCTTAACCGACTGAGCTACCCAGGCACCCCAACATAGACAAAAATTCTTGCCCTCCTGGTGTTTTAGGTGGAGAAGATAATAGGTGAATTTTATATTGATGAGATGTGCTATGAATAAAAGGCAGGGAAGGTGGGAAAAAGTTCTGGGTAGGGGTGGGTTGCAGTTTTAGAATGGTCGGGAAAGGGCTCACTGAGGTGATGATTTGGTACACACAGGAGGAGGTTGAGGAATGAACTCTGTGGGTGTCTGCAGGAAGAGCAACTGCAAATGCCCTGAGATAGAAGCATGGCTGGAGGTGGGAGGAACGGCCAGGACACCAGCGTGGTTGCAGTAGAATGAGGAAGGGAGAGGTAATGTCAGGGCAGGGAGCATGGTTATTCAGGGCTTCTGAGGCCCTGCATAAGGGCTTTTACTGTGAACTAGGAAGCCACAGGAATGACAGGATCTTGCATTTTAACAGGCTCATTCTTACTGCTGTGTTGTATGTAAACTGCAGGAGCAAAGATGTAAGCAGGGAGATGGTAAGGATCTATTATAATTCAGGTGGAAGCGATGGTGACTCGGGCCACAGTGGTAGCAGTTGAAGATGGTTATATTTTGAAGTTAAAGCCCACAAGATTTGATGACAGATTAGATGCGGGGAGTGAGAGAAAGAGAAGGGTCTAAGGCAGCCTCTATCATTTCGTCCTGTGCATCTAGAACTTTGCTGTCTGGTACAGTAGCTACTAGTCACATTTGGCTATTTAATTAAAATTAAGTATAATTAAATTTTAGTTCCTCAGGTGAACTAGGCACATTTCAAGTGCTCAACACCCACATATGGCTGGTGATCTTGAACAGCACAGATATAGACTATTTCCATTACTGCAAAAGTTCTGTTGGATCACACTGAACTCCGGAATAAAGGCAATGCCAAGAACTGAATTGGGGAAAGAAGCCTTTAGAAGAATGATTTTGGAGGGCAGTGTGGGGAGGAAGAGATAGGGAGTTTGGCTTTGGACATGTGATGGTTTTAAAATACCCTCCCTGGCTACTAGTGCTGTATACGGAGCATGGTACTGATGGCCTGTTGGCCGGAGTAGGCATCTGTGGGGAAGAACGCTGTTGCCTGAGTCCTGGTCAGCCTTTTCATAGACATCTGTAGGACTTGTGGGTGGCTTAGCCCATCTCGATTACTGAGGATCCAATTGAAGGCTTTTGAGTGCTTTGGAATCCAGCCTGATAAACAGATGCCGCTGTTTCCAATGGGAATTGATTACAGCCCAGAACTTCCCTCGCAGCCAACTCCTTGCGATATATACACACACAACTGGCCCTACGTCGCCCCCTAGTGTAAATAGTAATCAGTCTCTTCTTTTTTTTCAAAAGCATGATTGAGTCTAATCCTTAGCATTCAAATATTTCAGTGTTTTCCACGTTTTTGTGGATACAGATCTCCTAAAGAGCCTAAGGAAAACTACAGGCCCTCCTCCCTAGAAGATCACATGTGCATACATAAGTGTTTGCACTTGGAGCCCTCTGAAACTGTTCCTGGCCCTCAGGTTAAGAACCCCTGTGAAATATTCCAGTGGCTCCCAGATCTCTCTCCTGGGCTCTAGAACAGTATATCCAACTGCTGTTTCAACATCTCTACCTTGTTATGCCATAGGCACCTCTCATTATATGCCCTGACTGAACTCCTCTGGTCAGCTGCCACCCTCTGGTCTTCCTCCATGTTCTCTCCCTCATGAATAGCACCACTTGGTTATCCAAGGTGAAAATTCAGGACTCATCCTTGATCCCTCTTTCTGTTGCTCTGGTTGCAAGTGTGGCCTTACCGTATCTGGCTTCAATCCCTTGCCTCTGTCCCCACTACTACTATCTTACACAGGCATTTGCCATCTCTTGAACGGATTTCCATACACAGCAGGCTCTAGCAATCTCTGCCCCCTCTCTCCCACCAGTCAATCTATCCTCTTCTCAGCTGTGATAAAACAAAAATAATATAACAGGAAAACACATGTCATATTGCTTCCCGAAGCTTCATATCCTGTTTTTGAACATTTCAGATGGTTAGGAGATTTTCTTTGCATTGCTAATATGTTTTTCTGTAGATCTCAGTGGTGGATAGTGGTTTTATACTCTGGGGCCCGCAGCCCTCAGGGGACTGAAGGAAGCTCTCAAAAATCCCCAAGTCTTCTCTCCTCCTGTCTGAACAGACTGTTTTAAACCAGTCTTTAAATTGGAAGGGCCTGAATGATTTTGTGGATGGGAAAGCTGAGGCCAAGAAAGAGGCAGGGACAGTATCTGTCTCATACACCGCTAATCTCCAGTACTGAGCAGAGTATCTGGCACAGAGAAAGTACTCCATAAGTATATGTGAAATGTATGAACTTGGGAGAATGAAGTATCTTGCCTAGGGTTGCAGTGAATTGGTAGTAGAAAGAGGATTTATTAATTGTTTTTAAGATTTTATTTTATTTGAAAGAGAGAGAGTGAGAGAGAGCACAAGCGGGGAAGGGTCAGAGGCAGAGGGAGAAGCAGGCTTCCCGCTGAGCAAGGAGCCCGATGCAGGGCTCAATCCCAGGACCCTGGGATCATGACCTGAAGCGAAGGCAGACGCCTAACAACTGAGCCACCCAGGCGTCCCAGAAAGAGGATTTAAATATGATTTTCCCAACCCTCTTTTGAGAATGCTAGACCTGAGGCAAATTAGTTAGACTCTCTTGGCTTCTGTTTCCTTTTCTGTGCAATGGAGAGTAAGCATACTATTTTATAGGGGCATTACGAGGATTACTTCAGGATGTGAAGCATTTAGCACAGTCCCTGCCACATAGTGAGCACCATGGTAGCCATTAACACCCTCTCACACAGCAACCTAGGTGGGTGTGCTGGTCCAGGCAATTGCTTATGTCGAGGGGAAGAAAATCTAGGCTAAATGTATCCGTCAGGCAATTTAAGGAGCTAGTTAAGGATGTTCTATTGTACTGCATTGAGGTTTTTACAGATTAAATAAACTGGTAACATGTACCTATTTGCCTACACTGTGCAGGCAGGAATTGGTGGTGGGTCTCACAAAGGAGCTGACTATGAACATTAACCTAACTAACTCTGGGGAAGATTCCTACATGACGACCATGAGTTTGAATTACCCCAGAAACCTCCAGTTTAAGAGGATACAAAAGGTAACGATGAAACATGCCACTCAAGGCCTTCCCTCCCTGCACACCTGCTTTTTTATGGCAACCTCCTAACTGGTCTCCCTGCCTCCAGGCTCATCCTGGTCCATCCAATAAATGATTGTTAATGAGATGAATCCCCTCCAGTCCAACCACACGCTGTGCTGTGAGTCCAGGCGCGCTGTTCCCTGCCTACAGCCCCTGCAGTGTGGCTGTTCGGCAGTCACCCTTTCTTGACCAGGGTTCTGGGAGGGAAAGACTCACACATGAGCCTGCACTGGGAAAGTAAGAGTCGGCCCTGCCCCTCGTGAGCCTGGGGTCACAGACTGGAAGCTAGCCGCAAGAGAACAGGAAACTGTTTCTCCCAAGGATATCCTGTGGCTGTGAAGTATTGTAACCCTGAGAAATGTTCTCTAAAATCGTAGGCAATCAGAAAACTTGGCTGCTTGAAGTTCTATCTGTAATTATGAAACCATTTCACTGGACTAGAGAATATAAGTCCCTTTGAAGAGAAGCAGTCTCATTTCCATCTGGGGGCGGCAGAGCTTCAGATAAAGCATTTCTGGACACAACTTTACAACTCCCTAAGAGTTTCCGAGGGAATGGGTCCCTGGGTCCAGACCTGATGTTGATGGACCCTTTTACACACAACCCTGCTTTACATAGAGCGCATCAGAACTCTGCTTTCCTAGGGGCGCCTGGGTGGCTCAGTCGTTGGGCGTCTGCCCTCGGCTCAGGTCATGATCCCAGGGTCCTGGGATCGAGCCCTGCATCGGGCTCCCTGCTCCGCGGGAAGCCTGCTTCTCCCTCTTCCACTCCCCCTGCTTGTGTTCCCTCTCTCGCTGTGTCTCTCTCTGTCAAATATACATAAAATCTTAAAAAAAAAAAAAGAACTCTGCTTTCTTTCTGTATCAGCTGAACTCCACCCTTCCCCGGCATCCTTTAATAACTGTCCTGGCTTTTGTTTGGTGAGACACCACAGTGCAGTCTTCCTCACTGTAAGGAGTCAGTATGACAAGTTTGCCCAGTTCAAATGTCTCCTTCCCCTGAAGACTTCACAGATTCCTCCTAGTTGGATTTCACTTCTTTCGATACTGTTTTTCCTTGTACCTTTTACAGAACCACTCCTTAGGGCTTGTATTTAAATTCCGCAACTACCTACCATTGATGCCTTCTGCCCAGCTTGGGAGGAAGACAGAAACCAAGTCTGATTTGTGTCCCAAGGCTCCTGGCAGATGTCTGGCATGTAGAAAATCAGTGAATGTTTGTCGAATTGGTATCAGGAAACTGCTTCCTTTCTTGCTCTTTAAGAACAGTGTCTTCTCTGTGTTAACAGCCTCCTTCTCCAGACATGCAGTGTGATGACCCTAAGCCAAATGCTTCTGCGCTGGTCATGAACTGCAAGATTGGTCACCCTGTACTCAAGAGGTTGTCTGTGAGTGTTTGGGTTGGCGGACTCTTCTCACTTACGTGGAGGTGGTGTCTCCTACATCCCAGTCTCATTTGAATCTTAGCTGTGGTCGCCACATTTCCCTTTACTGCAGTCAATCCACAGCAGAGCTTAGAGCTGCCGAGTTTGCTCTCAAAGTGGGGAGTGGTGGGGTGGGGGTTGTAGCCACAGACTGTTGCCTCAGCCCATACAGCAGAGTGAAGCTGGGAGTAGTATGGGAAGAGCAGCAGGCCCAAAGTTATTAGTTGTGAGTGAGTCCCTCATCTGCCACTGATGGTCTTTGTGCTGTGGGGGGCTCTGAAGTGGTTCCCTCAACTGTAAAAGGGGAATAATGCTGTGCACCCTGCTTACTCCTTATGGGCATTGCAAGGCGTATGTGGACTAATGGATGTGCAAGCACGCTGGGCTAAAATGTGAGGCATAAGAGTGGTTTCCCAGTCTGTTTAGTTAGTAAGAAGCAGTTTGAAGTGTGAGTGCTAGAGAAGAATCAAGCGACCTTTTTTCTTTTTTTTTTTAATAGGCAAACTTTTCGGTAGTTTGGCAGCTAGAGGAGAATGCCTTTCCAAACAGGACAGCCAACATCACTGTGACAGTCACCAAGTAAGTAGTGCCTGTGGCCCCGCAGGCCCAGGCTGTGGCCCCGGAAGAAGCCTCCCTCCCATGTGCGTGTGTGAGCTTCGTCTCGGTCACTGCCCGGGGAGAGCCTCAGTGAAACCACAGAAGGAATCTATGCGGCTGCGGTGACTTGGCTTCCCTACTTGTTATGAGTTACTCAAAATGTCCTTTTATTTTTATTTATTTATTTATTTATTTATTTTTAAAGATTTTTTATTTATTTGACAGAGAGACACAGTGAGAGAGGGAACACAAGCAGAGGGAGTGGGAGAGGGAGAAGCAGGCTTCCCGCTGAGCAGGGAGCCCGATGCGGGGCTCGATCCCAGGACCCTGGGATCATGACCTGAGCCGAAGGCAGACGCTTAACGACTGAGCCACCCAGGCGCCCCCAAAATGTCCTTTTATTGACACACAAAGCAAAACTATGCTATAGTCTGGTAAATGAGCCTTGGACATAAGTTCTATTCCTGGTTCATTTAACTTGGACAAGCTCGGTCACCTGTGAAGCTTCTGTTTCAGGGGTAGGGTATGGGTATAGTTTTGGGGAAAGGTTCTCAAACGGGGATGATTCTGCCCTTCGGGGGCAATGCCTAAAAACATTTTTGGTTGCCACAACTTGTGGGGTGAGGGAATGCTTCTGGTATCTAGTGGGTAGAGGCCAGGGATGCTGCTAAACACCATAGCATATATAAGATGGCCTCTCACAAAAAATATTATTGTCAAGGTTGAGAAACCCTTTTTAAATCAGTGTTTCTCCAAGTATGGTCTTCTAGCAAGTCCTCTGCACTCTAATTACTTATCTTCAAGTGTTTTTTCTTATCTGACCCTCCCTGACCCTGAGAAGCCAAGGTATATAAGCAGCGGTATACACAGTGGGTGTGCTGTGAACTGACACTCTTATTTCCTAGTTTCAATGACAAAAAGTCTTCGGTCACACAGAGCCACAGCCTTCAATTCAAGCATGCCTTCATTGCAGTTCTCCCTAAGTAAGTACTTCCAAGGGGCCAACACCTGCAGCTTCAGGTGGTCAGGGTGGATGTGGGCATTCCTCATCTCTGACAGGAGGCTGCTTAAAACCCAGGCTCCCACTGATCCCTAAGGCAAGAACAGTTGGGTCCTAGAAACCCCATGGTAGTAATCAAAGGAGGCGCAGTGCCAACTGGTCTTAATACTAAAGGTTACTGACATAATGCTAAGGAGGGAAGAGAGGAGCTGCGGGATTGGGAAGTAAGGAAGGAGAAAAGTAAGGCCACCGAGGAATAACAATTAGACACAGAACCAGCCCAAATACACAGAATTCAAATATTCTACCTGATCTGAACTGCCCTACCACTTTACATTTTGATATTCCGCTTTGATTCTTCTTAAGGATATGGTGCCCTCTGTCCTAGTGTATCCAAGTGGTAGCATTCAGGCTCATTTGAAAGAAGGGGGCCTGGAGGCCTAGCAAATATCCTCTCATTTGCAGACCTTCAGTGATGTACATGAACACAAGCCAGGGGCTTTCTGTCTACAAAGAATTCCTCTTCAATGTAAGTGCTTAATGCTTACTATTGCAGTTACAGGTGGCAAAACAACACCAGTTTTGATTTCCTACTCTCTGATTTTATTTTGTAGATACATGGGGAAAATCTGTTTGGAGCTGTATTCCAGCTGCAAATTTGTGTTCCAATCAAATTACAAGCTCTCCAATTTATAAGAGTGAAAAACGTGACAAAGATTCAGGTACTTAGAAGTGTTTTGTTTTTTTTGTTTGTTTTTTAATCACGATCACATCTCTTTCCAGAATGACTGTGGATTCTCAAAGGTATAAAACCAGAATTCTAGGAAAGGAGTAAAAACAAGTTTAGTTAACTTGGGAACACATCAGGAGTAAATTGCCAGTCATGTTCACAAGAAATATCAACCATTCAGCTCTTAAAGCAACATTCCAGTTTTCCTTCCCTTGATGAAAAATAAGCAAAAAAATCAAACCTTTTTAATACCCATGGAGACATTTATTTTCCCTTTGAAAAACTGATAAATTCTGCTTCTCTTTGTGACTGGCAAATAAGCTTGATAAACATGAGCTATTTCTTGCACTTCTCCCTATACATTTAACCATCTTGCTTTCCTCCCTCCAGTCTGTCTCTGTCTCTGCTTTGCTACAGCACCTTTGCTCTCAGTTGACTCTTTATCTGTAGTATGGTTCCCTTATACCTACAGCCACAGGCTCTGATCAGTATGAAAGTTGAGGCCTTTGGCTTTCCTGCAATTTTTTTTTTTTTGGCTCAGGGTTCATGAAATGTCAAGGTTCAAAAATGAATATACGGAAAGGCATTTACAGAATGGGCTCTGCTGAGAGAAAGAGGGCTTATAAATTGTAATCATTTGTTCCCATGTATAGTTTATTTTTAAAGAACATTTGTTAATTTCTAGAAACATACAGAATGGTAATTCCACCCTGCTCTGGGGATGGAGATTGAAAATAGCATCGGGGGTGTAAGACCAGTGTCCTCTCAGTTTGGGCCAATAAGGCACCTCTGGCTTACTTAAATAGACTGTGTTGGCAAAGCAAGTCAGTGGCAGAGCTGAAGTTCAGCATTGTCCTATAGAAATGCTGGATCTTTCTCTTCATTTGTTTCATGGTGGAGGTGTTACATTTAATCTTGAAGGTCATCTGTTTCAGAATCTTATCTGTGAGATAATGGAGCCAGAGCACATTATTATAAGGGTGATATTCACCCCAGCAGTTGTTGTTCTCCTTCCTCATTAGCCTGTAGATCTCAAACTGGTAGTCACCTTCACCTGTAAATAGGTCCTCATCCATGGAAATGTCACAGAACACCACAATCCCATCCCGCTCCAACCGCGACAGTGTGTAGTCAATGATATTGACTTGCACTCCCCGGGTGGGAATAGTGCTTGTCTTCCCATTGAGGGTGTAGTGGAGCTCTTTGAGGCTGGTTTTCTTTAAGAGCACGTTCCCCCAATGTAAGTCTCGGTGCTCAAAGTGCAGTGATGCCTCTGCCACTGCGAGGGATGCTGTGATCTGGTGCAGGATGCTCTTTGCAGTAGCCATGGAGGACAACTTTGTTCTCATTTGCTCTAAGTCAATCCCTCCAAACTCAAATTCCAGTACAATGAAGAGCTGGTCTTCCTCAAAAAAGTCAGGCCGGTCATTTGCAGACCCCTTAGTTGAGTTATAATGGTCCCAGGCTCTGAGGAGCAAGGGAGGGTAAGATCCTTGAACACAGTGCACAGAGTTCAAACCAATAAAGCCTTCTGTACGGTTGCATACCTCATCAGACAAGAGGCTCAACTCTTTGGAGATGATGATCTCTGGCAGAATTTCCTCAAAAGTCTTCTGATGGGCTCCATTGACTAAATCTGGTCCTTCAATAGCAATGATTTTTAGGGCAACGGGTGTGTGATTGGTAACTGTTTGAAACACTTCTCCAAACACCCCTTCCCCAATCTTCTGACAGCACTCCAGTTTTTCTGTGGAAAGGCAATAGCTAAAGGGGACAGGACCTTCCTGATTGCATTCCCCATAAACCTTTTCAGCGTCAGATGCCTTTTTGTCTGTGACATGTAGTGTCTTTAAGGGGGTTAGCAAATACATGGAAGAGCAGTGCCAAGGAGATAGAGCACTGTTTGTTCTGTTCATAACGGGAGGGTTTGAATATTCGGATATGAGGGACTCAGAGAGAGAACTGGCAATGGTGTGGCTGCTACATACTTCTGACACAGCAGTCACCATCTTCTTCTTGTGGAAACTGAAGGCAGCCCTGGCTTTGGTCCAAGAGCAGGCATTCTGTAAATGAGCCAGGTCCTGGGCGAGGAATGAGTCTTTTTCCATCTTTTGGCTCTTCTTAAACTGGTGGTAATGGAGAAGGGAGGTTTCTACTGTTTCCTGAAGTTTCCTTTTTCGCCTAGGCCCAGTTCTCTCCAGCCTGTTGATTTCCCCAGGTACAATACAGCCCTTGCAGCCATCTACCTCGTAGTCCATCTGGGCAGCCCCTGGAGACCCGATCTCTTGACAGAAGTCCTGGTCTGTGGCCCTCTTACCCATGCTTGATAAACCTGGCCTCTCCAGCCTCTTCCCAGCCCGCTTCCTTTCACAGCAAGACTCCCTCATATTCCTCCCATCGGCCCCAAACTCAGAATCTTCAGGGTTTCCAGAGTCCATAAGACTAAAGAGAGCGGACCTGAGACTGGCATGGGCTCGATGGGCCAACCTGGTGAACCTGCCTCCTCCTGTTGCTGCCTCCGGGAAGCCGTGCAGGGATGCTGGGCCCGGGGAGGCCGCTGGGAGGCGGAAGCCGCTCGGAACTTCGGAGGCCGCATCGGGAGAGGCGGAGGGGCCGGGGCCGGGAGAGGCCAAACTGCTGAACAGGGAGGCGCTGGTGCCCAGCTCGCCGCCGTCCCCGGGCTGGCTGCACGCGCTGAGGTCCGGGCTGAGGCGGCCTGGGTTGCCGTTAGGGAAGGGCGGCGGTCCGAGCGGGCCGCAGGGGGTGCTGCACTTCTGCGGAGGCCGAGCTCGCAGCCTGGGGCGTCGTGGCGTCGCGACCAGACTCGGCCGGTCCTTGGAGGCTCGACCGCCAGGGCGCCTCCGCCGCTGACCTACCGGAGTGCCGAGGAAGTCGGGGTCGTCGGGGTCGTCGGAAGCGCTAGACCGCGAGGGGCCGCCGCTGCTGGCGTCGCTGCTACTGCTGCTGCTGAAAAAACGCTTCTGGCCTTGCGGCGGGAACCACTGCGCGGCTGCCCGGTCTGGCCGCCGCCGCGGCCTCCCGCCGCCCACAGCCCCGTACGTTCGGAAGAGCCGACTCCCGGGTCGCTGGAGTGACGCCGCCATGGTCGGCACCCGCCCGGAGATTCAAATGCAAACCCCGCGAGACTTCCTTAAGACAGACGCGCGGGCCGGCCGGGCTGCTGGGTCCTAGCGTCCGGCCGTGAGCATGCGCATCACAATGGACCCCGCGCGAGGCGGCGGCGGCGGCGGCGGGCGGGGGACGGGCAGTTTGGCGTCTTCCTCTTCGCACTGTCATGGGTCTCGTTTCAGGCCCACACCGAGTGCAAGTCTAGTCAGAAGTCAGACCGCTGTGGGAGCGATCCTGCTCGGGTGAGCGCGGCCGTCGCGAGAGGTGGAGGGAGGGAGGAGGCCCCGAAGCGGGCGGCGGGAGCGGCCCGGGGCTACTTTTGCGGACGCTTCCTGCCGAAAGCTTCTGCGGGGTGGCCTCGAGGCTGTCCTCGGTGTCCTCACTGGGCCCCGTTAGCCACGGTTAGCCACGGTGGCGGCTTTGCTTGAGCCAAGCGGAGCGCCGAAACTGTTCACACCCTCTCTGCTGGGACCTGAACATGCTCTGCGTGCCCAGTGTTAACGTTTTCTGCTTTTTCACTCAAAAAGGGACTGCGCTAACTATAACCAGAGTTTCCTTTTCAGTATGTGGAAGAATGGTATTCAGTGAACTGTACCATCACTTCGAATACAGAAAACGTAACGGTGGCCGCGGAGCTGTCCTTGAATCAATCTCAG
This sequence comes from Phoca vitulina, assembly GCF_004348235.1. NCBI lineage: Eukaryota > Metazoa > Chordata > Mammalia > Carnivora > Phocidae > Phoca > Phoca vitulina. The sequence continues at coordinate 225,343 of NW_022589831.1, forward strand.
CAGGTACTTGAGATGGTGAATGCTCCACGTTTGATTGTGCTCACGTGCCTCTGCTCTCTCTCTCAGAAAAGTTAACAGTATCTCAAATGTAACATGTCCAAAACAGGTGTCCTGATTCGCCTTTTGCCCTAGTCTGTTCTTTACACAATTACTTGGGGTAATTGACTAGGGTAACTTACTGTAGTTACTTACCTTAGGAAATGCTTGTGACTCCTTCCTTCCCTACATCCCCATACCTGTTCCAGCGCCAAGCTCTGTCCTTCCACCTCCAAAATAAGTTCTGAATCCATTCACTTCTCTCCATCTCCACTGCTACTGTTGTAGTTCAGGCTACCATCTTTTGCCCAGGCTGTTGCAGTAAAAACTGTCTTTTCCTCCTGTCTCTACTCTTGCCATGCCCTCTACAAATCTTTCTTCACATAACAGCTATTTTAAAGTAAACATTGTGCGGGGGCACCTGGGTGGCTCAGTTGTTAAGCGTGCCTTCGGCTCAGGTCATAATCCTGGGGTCCTGGGATCGAGCCCCGCATCAGGCTCCATGCCCAGTGGGAAGCCTGCTTCTCCCTCTCCCACTCCCCCTGCTTGTGTTCCCTCTCTCGCTGTCTCTCTCTCTGTCAAATAAATAAAATCTTTAAAAAAATAAATAAATAAAGTAAACATTGTGCCATGGCTCTGAAAAGAAAAAAGTGACATTTGAATACACCTAGAGTAAAACACATCTTTTTCAATGGCCTGCAAGGCACTGCATGGTCTAGTCTCTGCTGCTTCAACTTTATCTCCTAGTACTCTCCTCTTTCCCACTTCTTATACTCCAGCTATTCTGTCCTTTTGGTTTCTCCACTATTATTCTGGCCACAGGATCTTTGCACTTGCTGTCCCTTCTGCGTGACACTTTAAAAAAAAAATTTCATTTTATTATTTATTTGAGATAGAGAGTGAGAGAGAGAGAGCATGAGCAGGGGGGGAGGGGCAGAGGGAGAGGGAGAAGCAGGCTTCCCACTGAGCAGGGAGCCCGATGTGGGGCTTGATCCCAGGACCCTAGGATCATGACCCTAGCGGAAGGCAGACGCTTAACCGATTGAGCCTTCCAGGCGTCCCTGCATGACACTGTACTTCCCCCGTATCTTCATGTGCATGGTTTCTTATATTTAGCTCAGATGTTACCTTCTTAGAGAGGCATTCTCTGATCACTCATTCTAAAGTGGGCACTAGGATCAAGTTTAACTCCTCACAGTGATCCAGATGAGAATGATGAGATCTGAACTGAAGGAGTAGCAATGAGGGATGGAGAAAAGGGACAGATGTGAGAAAGAAAAAAAAAAAGAATTGTCAAGAACTGATTTGGGGCTGGTGAGTGGGGTTGTGACAGGAGGTAAAGTGTAAAGGAAAAGAAATTGGGGAATGATTGCAGGTTTCTTGCTTTGGCAACTTTGTGGTTGCCAAGACCACTACCTAGACAAAGGAATACAGGAGAAGGAACACGTTTAAAGGAAAAGATGCTGTCCAAAAACAATAAGTCTATGTCTAAAATCTACCCTCCATCTTACAGTTACCAAGAGGTATAACTGAACTGCAGATCGTTGGTGAAATATCTTTCAACAAATCTCTATACGAGAGGCTGAATGCAGAGAACCACAGAACTAAGGTAATCCCTGGCTGTTTTTGGTTTTCTGAGCGGTGTTCTGGGGAAAACTGTGCCTAGCCGTAGAGCCTCTGTACAGGCACCGCTTCCTGTTTTCAGTCTTGCCACCTCTGATCTTGACTCTACCACAAGCTGCCTCTGTGACCTTGAATTAGTCAGATTCTGCCTCAGTTTTCCCATCTTTGAAATGGCAATTGAATAAGAGGCCTAAGCTGAAATAACTACGCTGAAATCAACAGCTGTGTATACTTTGATTTGAAAATGTAGTTTTAAAATTTGCCAAGTGAGAAATTATTTTTTTGTATACATTGACTGTCTTCCTAGTGTGTAGTATCAGTGTTTATAGTATTAACTAGTTACTCAGGAGTGTGTAATTCTTTTATAAATTTTAAACTAAATAGTAGGACTCTTGGGATTCCTTTTGCAAAAGTGTGACCACAAGTCAAACTGAAGTCTATGGGCTAAATGATCTTGACACTTAACCTAGATATGGTTAGGGGTCAGCTGCAGCAGCTGGCTTGAGAGATAATCCATCTGTGGGCTCTTTAGTCAGGCATGATCATTACTGGAGGGAATGTTAAGAGAGTGAGGCTGGATTGCTAAATATTAGGTCCTGTGATTTCCTTCCTGGAGGAGGAGAAAGGAAGAGTTCTCCAGACATGTCAGAAATAACATTGCCTTTTATTTTTAAGTATTTCTAATACAAAAAGTTACATGGAAGAAAGAGAAGTGCTCCATTATCCCAAGGCCCAGATTTTTTTTTTTTTTTTAATAGAAGAGCAAGAAAATCCAAGCCTTACAGAAAAATATCAAATGAAAAATAATGGTTCCTCATTCCCCCTCTTCCCATGTCCCCAACTCCCTCTTCCCAAAGAGTGCTACAGTTAACAGTTTCGTATATGCACATATATATAATTTATTTCCCTCTCTTACTGATGCTTTCATTTCTGTACATAGATTCCCCATAATTATTTTCCTTTCTTTAAATTCAATACCCTAAGCAAAGTATTAAGTTGTTTCTGACAATAAGCAACTAAGGTAGAATGAACCTATGAGTATAAATAGCCATGTATCCAAGTGCATTTCATCTGCAAGTAGGGGAAAACTCCCACTAATGTACCATAAAGGCATCTGTTGTTTGGTCAACAGCCTGGCTCCTTTGGATCTACAGTCTGTGTTGGTAATGCCTTCCCTTGTGGCCAGCACAAAGGTACCACCTCTCCCAGTGCTGTGTTTTCATGTGGCAGGACACAAAACAGGAAGCAAGAGATCAGTAGCAAAAGGAGTTTTTCTAAGTGTGTCTTCCCTTTTTAGGGAGGGAAATTTTCCTAAAAACTCCCAGCAGCTATCTCCTTACATCTTTTCAGTGAGAACTGGATCTCCTCTTGGTCACTGGCAAAGGGGAGTAGCTCGGTCATGATTAGCTTAGACCAGTCATGATTTCTGAATGAAAATTAAAAGGAGAGAATGGTTGTTGGGTAGGCCACCATCAGTGTTTGACTGCAAGCACTAGTATCCTGTGTCCTGCTTCTCTCTTCACCTTTACCAGGGTAGCTTTAGGTCAAATTTGGAACCTGTGGGTTTAGAAGAGGAAAAAGGGAAGAGGCTTTGAGAAAGAGGAGCATTTCTTCTACTGAAATCTGCCCTGTTACATCACTGTGACCTTGGGACTTCATTACTTTCCTAAACCCAGATTTTCAAGACCTTCCCCCTGCCCCCCACTTCACTCTTCCATGGAAGAAAAACCAGCTCTCTTCTTGTTCTTCCTCCCTCTCTGTTGCTTTGCTCCCTCACTATTCTCAAGGCCCAGAACTTACTCCTATTAAGCTCAGCTACATATGAATTAAATAGTTGCCTGGAGGATCAACAGTAGGAAGTAACCAGCATTTATAACTTAATTAGAAGAGGCCTTAAAGGTAAATTTGTTCAGGGGCGCCTGGGTGGCTCAGTCAGTTGAGCATTCAGCTCTTGGTTTCAGCTCAGGTCATGATCTCAGGGTTGAGGAAAGGAGCCCCGCATCAGTCTCTGTGCTCAGCACAGAGTCCACTAAAGATTCTCTCCCTCTTCCTCTGCCTTCTCCTGCTTGCACAAGTGCATGCGTGTGTGCACACGCTTGTGCTCGCTCAGAAATAAAAAAATGTTAAAAGTTAAATTTGTCCAGCTTGCCAACCCATACAGAAATTATCTCCAAAGCCCCCCGACCTTGGTGCTTAAACATGTGCATGAAAGGAACTCAGTGTTTGGGCAGGCAGAGAAGTTTTGGTGGCCCTCTGACCCCACTTAAGTCCTGGGAAGCTCTGGCCATGGGAGGGCCATCACTTTCCAGCTGAGTCCTGTTAGTGAGAAGAGGGCTTAGACTCCTAAAATTGAGACAGCCTTTAGACAACAATGCTGGGGATGGCTTCTAATAGGACTGCTCTCTAAGTACAGCTGACTCTTGAACAACATGACTCCCTACGTAGTCAAAAACCCATGTATAACCTTGGACTCCCCAAAAACTTTACAAATAGCATACTATGGACCAGAAGCCTTATTGTATTAAATACTGTATTCTTTTTTTTTTTTTTTAAAGATTTTATTTGTCAGAGAGAGAGCACAAGCAGGGGGAGCGGCAGGCAGAGGGAGAAGCAGGCCCCCTGCTGAGCAGGGAGCCCAACGTGGGACTCGATCCCAGGACCCTGGGATCATGACCTGAGCTGAAGGCAGACCCTTAACCGACTAAGCCACCCAGGCGTCCCTTAAATACTGTATTCTTATAATAAAGTAAGCTAGAGAAAAGAAAATGTTAAGAAAATCATAAAAGATACATTTACAGTACTGTATTTATCCAAAAAAATATGAATATAAGTGGACCTATGCAGTTCAAACCCGTGTGGTTGAAGGACCAACTGTAGTATACATGCACGCCGTTTTGCATTTATTATTGTGTCTTTGAGGTAACGTACGCTTTAGTTTGGTGAAGAGCAGACAAGTATCTTTGTCATATATTTCGTGTGGGATTTGTGCAAGGTCAAAAAGAGCTGTCAGAACAGAGTTGAAAAGGACTTAGAGATCATTTAAAATAGATCATCATTTTGAAGAGGAGCTTGGGGCTCAAGGACAGAGTGGCATAGCTGGATGTAGAACTGATTTTCTGTCTTTCAGTGTTCTCTAAAACCTAGAGACCATAATTCTCTGAGACTTCTGTTAAAGTGTCAAAGAATCTTTAACAGATCTCCTGACAGAAAAATAACTGAAAGTATTTTGTTCCTTAGATAATTTTGTTGTGCAGTTATTGGTGTGTTTTTTCCATCCAATTTTTGTTCTCTTTGCTTTTCATGGATTCCTTTGGTATATCTAGCTCAGAGATTATTTAACCGTGGCCAGTCTACTAATGAGCTCATCAAAGACATTCTTCATTTCTGTTACACTGGTTTTTGTTTTTTTTTTTATCTCTAGCATATTTTTTTGGTTCTTTCCTGGGGTTTCCATCTCTCTGCTTACGTTACCTATCTGTTCTTTGTCTTTGTTCTTGCATGCTGTCTCCTTATCCATTAGCGCCCTTACCATATTAATCATAGTTGTTTTAATTTTCAGGTCTGATAATTCAAACATCCTTTCTCTGTCTGGTTCTGATGCTTGCTTTGTGTCTTCAAATTGTGTTTTTTGCCTTTTGATATGTTTTATAATTTTTTTATTTTCTTTTTTTTCCTGATAATTTTTTCTTGATAGCTGGACATGATGTACCAGGTAAAAGGAACTGCTGTAAATAGGCCTTTATTAATGTGGTGAGGTGTCGGGAGCGGAGTGCTCTACCATCCTATGACTAGGTTCAGTCTTTTAGTGAGCCTATGCTTCGGGGCTGTGAACTTTACGTTTTCACATGTTTCTCATTTTTTTTCAACCCCCTTATGTGGGACAGGATACCTAGAGTGGGCTTGAGTTGGGTATTTCCCTTACCCCAGGTCAGTTGGACTCTGGTAATACCTTAGCAGGTTAGGCTCCAGTTAACTAGTTTCCCCTGAGGGTAGGCCAAAAAGAGTACTGTGGCCTATTTCAGAATGGTTCCTTTTTCTCTCCCCTTGCCAGAAGCACAAAGGGATTTTCTCTAGTATTTACTGTAGGAACCTGGTAAAGCTCCTGGAGGAAAACCTTATAGTGTTGTGGGGGCTCCATTATGACTGGGTTCCCTTGAGTTTTTAACTCTGAGAGTTGTCAATACTGAGCTGCTCATAATTCATCAATTACAGATCAGATTTTCTTACCCCAGCACTGGGAAGCCTCTACTCCCTATATTTCTCTCTCTCTCTCGCCAGTCTTGGGGGCAGCAGTTTGCCAGGTGTCTTTCCCTCTCTTAGGAAGTCAAGAATTGTTGACTTTTCAGTCTGTTCAGCTTTGTACTTGTTAGTATGGAGTGGTGCCTGCCATGCGCTCTACATGTGGGACCAGAAACTGGAAGTCTCGACGTTAGATAATTTTAGATGATGCATCAAGAAACATTTAGCTTTTTGCTTTACTGTCAGCCTTGGTCAATATACAGAATGTTGCCAAGTTCTCATATTTTGCTCCTTAAAATAACATGAAGAATTTTTTTCTCATCTGCGTTAGCAGACTTATTGGATGATCTCCTTGTCTCGTTCCAGATCACTGTCATCTTCCTGAAAGAGGAGTATTATTTGTCTGTCATCATTATTATTGGAAGCAGTGTTGGTGGCCTTCTGGTTTTGACTGCGATTATAATCATCCTATTCCAGGTCAGTTCTACTTGTGTGAAATATCAGAGTACAGAGAGATTTTCCTAAAATAGATATGATGATCATTACCCTTTTTAAATCCTTTACTTTCCTTCCCCTCTTTTAATGTTCAAACTTTTTTACTGCTTTCAAGACCCTTACTCTGTGGCCTCCACCCCTCTCTACCCTTAGGTCTTGCTTTTTCCTCTAAACACGTGTAACTCAGTACGTTTAGTGTCTCTGTCCTTGCTGTCTGTACTGCCATCCCCCCACACCAATGCCTTTTCCCACTTTTTCACCTTGTTCACACTATTCCCTTAAATCTCAGCCCAGAGATACCTCAGTCCTCTGGGCTGAGTTATATGTTTTTCCTGTGAATAAGCTCCTTTCTGGAAACCCAAGTGGCAGTCATCACACTGTATGGTAATTATTTTTGTTTCTACTAGATTGTGAGTTTCTTTTTTTAAATTTTTTTTTTAAATTTTTAAGCAATCTCTACACCCAGCGTGGGGCTCAAACTTACAGCCCTGAGATCAAGAGTCACTGAGCTAGCCAGGTGCTCCTAGATTGTGAGTTTCTTGATGTAGGAGGCCATACTATTCACAGTAGGCTGAGTATTTTTACATAAATAAGATCCTTTACAGCTGAAACTATAGTACTTTGCAGAATTAGTTAAGTTAAAAAGGTTAAGGAACTTTGGGGCTTAAGGGGAAGATGATTTTTCACTTCTGACTGGAGAATGAGCACCAGAAAAGGTTTGTGGAAAGGCAACATTTAAGATGGATTTTGTACAGATGTAGTGAAAAGAAGGGGCACATGCACCCCAATGTTCATGGCAGCGATGCCCACAATAGCCAAACTGTGGAAGGAGGAGATGTCCTTCAACAGATGAATGGATAAAGAAGATGTGGTCCATATATACAATGGAATATTACTCAGCCACCAGAAAGGATGAATACCTAACATTTGCATCGACATGGATGGAACTAAAGGATGTTACGCTAAGTGAAATAAATCAAGCAGAAAAACACAATTATATGGTTTTTCACTCATATGTGGAACATAAGGAATAGCACAGAGGACCATAGGGGAAGGGAAGGAAAACTGAATGGGAAGAAATCAGAGAGGGAGATAAATCACAAGAGACTCTTGACTCCGGGAGACAAACAGGGTTACGGAAAGGAGGGGGTGGGGGAAAGGGGTAACTGGGTGATGGGTATTGACGAGGGCATGTGTTGTGATGAGCACTGGGTGTTATACGCAACTAATGAATCGTTGAACACTACATCAAAAACTAATGATGTACTATATGTTGGCTAATTGAATTTAAATAAAAAATTTTTTTAAATATAATCATTCCTGATTAAAAGAAAAAGACAGATATTGAAGGATCGGGTTATCAGGGAGAGATTCAGAGGAAGCATGAAAAAGCAGAGGAGTATAGGAGCTATTTTGGCAACTAGATAATGGTTTTCTAAAACAGGTGGGTATCTTAGGCCTATAATGGGACTTCCCCTCCTTTGTTTTAGTGTGGCTTTTTTAAAAGAAAATACCAACACCTGAACTTGGACAGCACAAGGAAGACCCAGCTGAAATCCGAGAATCTGCTCGCAGAAGATTAGGACCAGCTTCCTCCTCTGTTGGGAGAGAACATCAACCAGTCTTGGTGTCGTTCCTTTTTTTTTTTTTTTTTTTTAAGATGATCTAGAGTAGTAGGGGCACCTGGGTGGCTCAGTCGTTAAGC